>NC_056730.1:935935668-936098168 GCF_019279795.1 Protopterus annectens | reverse complement strand
TTACAATTATTAAAATGATAATATTCCCCAAGATTTTATACTTAATACAATCAATAATACTTCCACCTACAAAAATAATTATCAAGAAACTGAACACACTAATGTTAAATTTCTTATGGGCACCTAATAGACCTAGGATTGCATTAAAGAAACATACTAATAGCTGGTCTCAAGGGGTATTTCTTTTCCAGACTTTAATTTATATACTATCTCTTCTATTGTAAAAGTTATTACTTTATTAATAGATCAGTCATATGTCACAAAATGGAAAGATTATTGGGAGCTAATTAGTATACACTTCATGAAAATCTCCTTAACACATAAAATATGATTGTAAATAACTCCATGTTATGGTTACTAAAGGAATTTTGTACTTCACCTATTACACCTAAACATATGGTTTGTTACCCATTAAATATTATTATTAGTTATCGTAACTTTATATTCATGCACCCTAAGTATAGGGAATGGAATTTTATTGTATTTCCTATAATGTATACTCAGGGTATGCTTTTGTCATCTACTTCTGAAGGAACTCATTTAGCTATAGATAATGATCTAAAGTACTGGTATCAGTTGATATCTGATAATAAAGTTAAAAATCTAGATTTCTTAAAACAAGAATTTGATCTAAGAGAAACTTGCTGGTTAGAGGTTCAGACCTTTAGACAACATCTCATTAATAAAATAGATTTAATGTCTATAACTGTTAAAGAATCTATTCCAACACTGATTGATTACTTGATATTAAATTTACAACATAAAGTTTCTGATAAAGGTAAACTTTCATACATACATAAAGTTATCAGACAAGAAACTTTTACAGTGTAGATTCATACTGGAATTATTTCACTTCTATTAATGGGGACCCACCAAATCAACAAGATAAACAATATATATTGGAATCTGCTTATAGAACTACGTCTTCCATTGTCTGGAGACTTTATACATGGAAATTTTTACATAGATCTTTTATACACCTTTGATGATGAATAAAATAAATAATAAAGATAATCTATGTAAGAGATGTAATGTAGAAATTAATGCTGACTGGGCTCATATGTTTTATGACTGTATAAAATTGAAAGAATACTGGAAGTCAATTAATGAATTTTGCAGGCTCTTTTTACAGATAATTTCATTATTTCTAAATCTCTTATATTATTCAACACACCTGTACCTCACAGTGTTAAAAAGGTTAAGCTTCCCTTGTTATGGTCTATTCTAGCAGTGGCTAGGAAAATAATAACTAGAAATTGGATTTCAGATACACCTCCTTCGTTCAATGAATTTAAAAATGTTATGAATATAGTGTGCCATATGGAAATAAACACAATTAGGACTAGAACAAACAGAAAAACATCTTATTTTATTGTATGGGATAATTTACAAAATTTGTTAAAAAAATTTTAATTTCAATAGCATGGTATTTTAGTTTAATTAATTGATCTGATTGTAGTGGATGTCTTTGTAAATACTTTAGTTGTTTTGTTGAATATTATAATAATACCTATTTTGAATTACTTGTATAAAATTGTTATGATATTTCTCTTATATGTTAAAACAATAAACCTGTTTTGAAAAAAAAAAAAGATTTCCCCAATCAGACTTGGGGTCAACATTCAGGCTGCCATGAAGGTTGCTTGTGTCTCTGCTAGCATTCCAACTATGATGACATTTCAATGTTCTAATTCCTTAGTAATGGTATGAGCTAACCAAATTACTGGGGTGACACAAAATGCCTTCCCCTATGAATACAATACCTTGTACTTGCTAATGAGGGCTACCATTAGATTGTGACTTAATGGGATGAACGCCCTACACCAAGGACACCTGCAGAATACCTGTTCTCCTTTAGGGGATTGTAGATATACCCACCCTTCCTCTCCCTGCTCTAAATCTCAGGATGGGCACAAGCATCCTCTCCAGCCATCTTCTTCAGTTTCCTAAGCAAAATCCAAGGTAAAAAAATGGGTGAAGGAACCAGCAACCAATGTTCAAAACTCTTCTTTATTCTAATAAAAGCGCAAGTCAACTCAGCCCCAAGTAACAAAAACGGAATGAATAACTGTTGAGTGCGCTTTCCCTTTGTTGAATACAAAGCTTCCTCAGAACAACAATGCTTAAAGAATGCCATCCTTATGTATACAATGTAAATTAAATTAATTGAATAATTGGCTCATTATTTTAACCAATAATAATATTAATGATACCCTACACCCAATGTAAGCAGTGTTGGAAAAATATGTTGCATTTCTTAGATGCAACAAGTATTAAAACCAATACATGTTACATATAAATCTAAATATATAGATTTACACATTTCTAAAACTAAGAATTTACTTGTTTATACTGCATAATTAAAAACATTAACTGTTGTTGTTCCAACATTAAAACAGATCTAACCAAAAATGAACGAATGTAAAAGTGTACATGAACCATCCTTAATGCTCATAGACTGCAATAATCACTCTAAAAATGTTAACCCACGAAAAAAATATATATATTGAACGTTGTTAAATAGAAAATCCACATACATATATATGTAATAAAGAAAAAGGAAACACTGTAACCAGTAAGGAAGTTCATTGTAATAAATATACAATTTAAACTACCCTTCCTAAAAATTTTTTTTTACCAAATCTCTTCCAATGTAAAATCACTTTAATCAAATTTAAAATCACCTTATAAATTAACTAAGTTACAATTGGATGCCTACCATTTTCCAGGTTTAAACAGTATGTTGTCCATTGCTAGCGTGCTGAAATTGAAGAGTTTAAAAATGTAGACGTTACCAGGCAGTGTGAATCGTAATCCTCCATAATAATTTACAATTATGTATTATTTATTATTAGTATTTTTTAGTTAATTTTGATGGTATCGATCAGTTATGTACTTAAGTGAGTGGGTCAGCTTGGATTGATTTTTATTTCTTAAGGTTAGCCTTTAGATCGTGCTTGTTGATGGTCTACGAGTAAGGAGGATATATATATATATATATATATATATATATATATATATATATATATATATACACACATATATATTTTTCAGAATATTTTTTGAGTATTTCTTCAGAGTTTTTGGTATCATTATGGTTGGATGAGCATATATTTGCACTGTCAGCCGTTTATAATGTTTAAAATGCTTGTTTAAAATGCTTTTTTAGACAAATGCTGGTCAGTTAACTTTTTGTTTTAATTAAAATATTATTATTTTTATAATTTTTAAGACATTTTAGTGAAGTATAATAGGGGCAATGTTAAAAGTTAATTTATAAGGTGATTTTAAATGTTCATGTTATGCAAAGTTTCGGTGTTGACGTCATGTTTTTGTAAAATCACTCTAGGTAGTGGCACGTTATTTTAAATTGTAACTTCTGATGAAGTTGGCGAAGTGTCGTTGACGAAAAGCAGGATCGTTCTGTTGTTTAAAATACATTTTTCAGTGGTTGATCTTATTTACGTGTTGTGAAGTGGATTTCTAATTATTTTAGCATTCTGGTGCATCGTTCATCTGGCTTACGTTCTTTTTCCTGGTTTGTTGTCGTTTTGGAGTTGTAGAACTGCTAAAGTATACACAGTTATTAACAAATGCATATTTTTGGTACAAGGAACTAGGAAAGTTATACATGCAGAATAATGTTCTGGAAGAGGAGTGAAGTTTAAGGGAATTGAGCAATTTATCTAATGCTAGACTGATGATAGTTAAATAAAAGAACATTTGTGATGTATAATATGTAACTGGAAGTGTGTTAATATAGAAGTACTTTAGGTATTTTCTTAGTTCCAAGGCATTGTTCACAGTAAAGATTTTCTAAAACCAGGCACTTATGTTTAAAAGCTTTACTTTCAGGTTCATTAATTAAATAATTAAATTCCCTCATATCACCTAGTCCTTCCAACACATCTCAAGCAGAAGCAGTGTAATCCAAGACATCAGAATGTTTAGATGGTCTGGATAATCCTACAGTGCAACTAGTTGCTGTGTTCATTAATCTTACAGCCTGTATTAATAGCAGTGTCCTCATTACTATCATTGTCAAGGATAACAGTACTGCTGTATTAATAGTAGTGTCCCCATCACTACCATTGTCAGGGATAGCAGTATTACAGTATTAACAGCAGTGCCCCCATTACTATCATTGTTGGGGATAATACTTACTAGTAGTGTCCCCATTACTACCACTGTCAGGAATAACAGTACTACTGTATTAACAGCAGTGTCCCCAGTACTACCACTGTCAGGGATTGCTGTATTAATAGCAGTGACTCCATTACTATCATTGTCAGGGATAACAGCACTACTGTACTAATTGCAGTGCCCCCATTACTGCTATTATCAGAGATAACAGTACTATTGTATTAATAGTAGAGTCACCATCATTACTGTTGTCAGGGATAGCAGTATTACAGTATTAACAGCAGTGTTCCCATTACTATCATTGTTAGGGATAGTAGTACTACTGTATTAATAGCAGTGTCCCTATTACTTCCATTGTCAGGGATAACAGTACTACTGTACTAATAGCAGTGCCCCCATTACTACCATTGTTAGGTTTAGTAGTACTACTGTATTAATAGCAGTGTCCTCATTACTACCATTGTTAGGGATAGTAGTACTACTGTATTAACAGCAGTGTCCCCGGTACTACCACAGTTAGGGATAACAATACTACTGTATTAATAGCAGTGTCTCCATTACTATCATTGTCAGAGATAACAGTACTACTGTATTAATAGCAGTGCCTCTATCACTACAGCTGTCAGGGATGACAGTACTATTGTATTAATAGTAGTGCATCTATCACTACAGCTGTCAGGGATAACAGTACTACTGTATTAATAACAGTGTCCCCATTACTTCCATTGTCAGGAATAACAGTACTACTGTACTAATAGCAGTGCCCCCATTACTACCATTGTTAGGTTTAGTAGTACTACTGTATTAATAGCAGTGTCCTCATTACTACCATTGTTAGGGATAGTAGTACTACTGTATTAACAGCAGTGTTCCCCGGTACTACCACAGTCAGGGATAACAATACTACTGTATTAATAGCAGTGTCTCCATTACTATCATTGTCAGAGATAACAGTACTACTGTATTAATAGCAGTGCCTCTATCACTACAGCTGTCAGGGATGACAGTACTACTGTATTAATAGCAGTGCCCCTATCACTACAGCTGTCAGGGATGACAGTACTACTGTATTAATAGCAGTGTCCTCATTACTACCATTGTTAGGGATAGTAGTGCTACTGTATTAACAGCAGTGTCCCCGGTACTACCACAATCAGGGATAACAATACTACTGTATTAATAGCAGTGTCTCTATTACTATCATTGTCAGGGATAACAGTACTACTATATTAATTGCAGTGTCCCCATTACTGCTACTATTAGAGATAACAGTACTACTGTATTAATAGCAGTGTCCCTATCACTACAGCTGTCAGGGATAACAGTACTACTGTATTAATAGCAGTGTCCCTATCACTACAGCTGTCAGGGATAACAGTACTACTGTATTAATAGCAGTGTCCCTATCACTACAGCTGTCAGGGATAACAGTGCTACTGTATTAATAGCAGTGTCCCCATTACTACCATTGTTAGGGATAGTAGTACTACTGTATTAGTAGCAGTGTCCCCATTACTTCCATTGTCAGGGATAACAGTACTACTGTATTAATTGCAGTGTCCCCATTACTACTTTTGTCAGAGATAACTGTACTACTGTATAATAGCAGTGCCCCTATCACTACAGTTGTCAGGGATAACAGTACTAATGTATTAATAGCAATGTCTCCATTACTACAATTGTTAAGGCTAATAGTTCTACTGTATTAATAGCAGTGTCCCTATTACTTCCATTGTCAGGGATAACAGTACTACTGTACTAATAGCAGTGTCTCCATTAATACCATTCCCAGGGATAACAGTACTACTGTACTAATAGCAGTGTCCCCATTACTACTTTTGTCAGAGATAACTGTACTACTGTATAATAGCAATGCCCCTATCACTACAGTTGTCAGGGATAACAGTACTAATGTATTAATAGCAATGTCTCCATTACTACAATTGTTAAGGCTAATAGTTCTACTGTATTAATAGCAGTGTCCCTATTACTTCCATTGTCAAGGATAACAGTACTACTGTACTAATAGCAGTGTCTCCATTAATACCATTGTCATCAGGGTTAACAGTACTACTGTATTAACAGCAGCCTCTCCATTATTACCATTGTCAGGGATAACAGTACTACCCCTTTTCTACCGTCTTCAGGTATAACAGTACTACTGTATTAAAGACACAGCCCCCATTACGACCACTGTCAAGGATAACAGTACTACTGTATGAATAGCAGTGCCCCCATTATTTCCATTGTCAAGGATAACAACAGTACTGTACTAATAGTAGTGTCCCCATTACTTCCATTGGCAGGGATAACAGTACTACTGTAGTAATAGCAGTGCACCCATTACTACCATTGTTGGGGATAACAGTACCACTGTATTAATAGCAGTGTCCCCATTACTTCCATTGTCAGGGATAACAATAGTGCTGTACTAATAGTAGTGTCCCCATTACTTCCATTGGCAGGGATAACAGTACTACTGTAGTAATAGCAGTGCACCCATTACTACCAATGTCGGGGATAACAGTACTGTTGTATTAATAGCAGTGTCTCCATTACTACAACTGTCAAGTATAACAGCAGTACTAGAGCAGTAAGAGGAATGGAAATGAAGAGATGTATCTGGTAATCATTTTGTGTTACTAAACAAGTTTTATCACCTGGATGAAAGGGTAATTAAAGCAATTATTTACACATAAAAGATGCCCACTGGGACTATTTCTAGTAGCAGATAAACACCTATGATTAAATGAAATAATACATTTTAAATGCATATTGAAAGTTAGCTAACAAATAAATATGTGTATTTGTTGTATTTTTATACTCTGTTTTGTTGCAAAGGATGTTTCATATATTTTTCATGCTTATATATATTTCACTTTTTAAGATACTTTATAATGTTTTTAAAATTGGCAGTTCTTTGATTATACATTTTTAGTCACATGACTTAATATTTTTAAGGAAGAGGAACCCATGTTTCATCAGTTCTGGTGAAATAAAGCTTAATTTTGTAATGAAAGCACTCAACTTCTGATTAAAGTGAGTTACTTTCTTTCAGAGGCATATTTTTCCTTTTGGTTTTAAATTCTTAGTATATGTTTTGGTTACAGCAATCGGACCCCTTAAGGATACTGCATTTAAATGTAGATTTTCACAGCTGCTATTTCCATTTGAGAACTGGTCTTTTTATGGAGAAGAGCACTGGAAAAGTGACAATTACAGCTACTTTTCAATTAATGCTCAGTGGCATCTGAATTGTATTATGTGACAATGCCAGAAAGCATAAAAGGCAGACATGTATTAGTTCTATCCAAGCTGAGGGCTAAAGATAATTCTAATATCAGGTTTTCTATAAGTCTGTATTACTCAATCAGAAAATAAGCTGACAAGAACCTTACAGGCTATCAGTAGCTATGAGGTGTTAGTAAAATTAGGCACAGGGCAACAAGCATCTCTGAATAATACTTTTGCAGTTTGTGTGTCACAATTAAAAAAAATGAAAATAAATAAATAATTTGGCCACTTAGCAGCTGCACTTGCAAGAGAAGGAATCCCGTGTTGCATCTTAAGAAGATATGATTAGGATTTATATTGCACTTGTATGCAAGGGTTGTACAGTTAAGTGTTACAGTGCAGCAATGCAGAGATGCATTAAATGACCAAAGAATCACAGGCAGCACTTATGTACAGCTAGCTGTGCTTCAAAGAACACAATTAGCATCTCAGCATGTATGCATGCAGACCCAGTGAAACTCCTACAATGAAGTACAAGACATAATCCATAAAACAGTTATGTTCCAGCACCACAGTGTGTAATCTTGCAAGAACAGAGCAGGAAGACATAGAATGAAACAGTTCAAAAATGAAGTAGTGCATGTATTAGCTAGGCCACTACTATTACTGTGCCCCTTGGCAGGATGACACAAAACACCACAGAACACTATATAGCCATAGGTATTGCAGCTCCAGTGCTATGGTGTTCGCAACTGTGGTAACTTTTCATGCGCTTAAAAGGTGAAGACTGGAGTGCATAGGAAAATAGAATGTAGGAAAAAAGGGAAGGCAGCAATCAGAGGGTCACATACAAGGACAACACGTAAGAATATGCAGGGTGGGGGGATTGGACTTTTTTTGTAGAAACAGGGATTACTCTTGCCTTATATAGAGAAAGGAAGAGGGGGAAGGATGAAAGGGAAAGTCTGGCAGGAAAGGGAGGTTGGACAGTGTGCATAAGAAGATGGACACATACATCACAAGATGGGTTGCAAACTGGCTAAGTGACAGAACCCACTGGGTCAGAGTTGCTGGCGCCATGTCAGACTCAAAGCCTGTCACAAGTGGTGTCCCACAGGGCTCAGTCCTGGGCCCACTCTTGTTCGTCATCTACTTTTCTGAAGTACAAGCAAACACAGGAGGGTTATGGCTGACAAAGTTTGCAGATGACTGCAAACTGGGCGCCATAGTCGAGAACACATCTGACACAGATATCCTTCAGAAGGGTCCCACAGAAACGGATAACTGGTGCCAGAGCCATGGCCTAAAGTTAAACGCCAAGAAATGTGTAGTCACACCCTTCGAGAAAAACAAGGTTACCCCTAGCTACCAGAGCACAGAAGAGGTTATCAGGGATCTGGGGACCCAGGTTGACAGTAACCTTTCGTTTGACACTCATGTTGCTAAAGTAGTTAGGAAGACCTTCTACATTGCCCACCTGATCATGAAGGGATTCACAGCTAGATCAAGGGAGGTCATCGTCCCCCTGTACTCATCACTCATCAGACCAATGATTGAGTACAATGCCCCATTTGGAATGTATCTGACCCGACACCTGCAGCAGCTGGAAAGGCCCCAAAAGTTCCTCACCAAAAGGATAAAGGGTCTCAAAAATATGTCTTATGCTGCCCGACTGAAAGAACTCCAGCTCTATTCAGTAAACACCGCTTGCTCAGAGGTGACCTGTGCCTGACATACAAGGCCATGTCAAACCCAGATTTGATGAACATGCTTCACCTCAAAAAATCTAGATCCCTCAGAACTACAAGGGCGGGAAACTTAAACCTTGACATGTTTATTAATAGGATGTGCTGGAGAGACAGATTCATCACCCAGAGACTCCCTATGCTGTGGAACAAAATCCCGGTACATGTGAGGCAGAGCACCTCGCTGGCCTTGTTCAAGAGAAATCTTGACCAATGGATGGGAGATCGCAGATATACCCCGGGGATTACCTCAGTGTCACTGCTTGACAGAGGCACAGCAAAATAATGGGCATAGTTTCCTTCAAACTAAAGGGGTGGCGAAAGCCACAAAACTCTGGGCTAGGCTTATAAATACCCTTGGGCAGATAGCCTAGTATGAACCTATGAACCTATGAACCTAAAGCATTACAGTGAAGCAGGGATGGATAAGCACATATTAGTATGGGAGACATGGGATGGGCAGTTCACAAACAAATGGTAATGGGTGTACTGGACAAAGCTTGGGTTATGGAACATGATACAATAGGGAGAGAGAAGATATTGTGGGCTATACCTTATCCTACCCCATGTGCCACCTGCCTACCTGGCGCAGAGGGATCCTTCGGATGACACATTAAACTAAGGCTCCATCTCCCTGAGTTGGTAGTAGCTCTGCTGGATGTAAAAGATTCAATGGCACCTATCAAATGGCATGGGGAACTTTCCTGATGCCCTGGCCAAATTTCCCCTAATGGTATAAATACCACCTTGGGTCTCCACTAAAAAGAGGCTACCACCTTAGTGAGACTAATACAATCAACAAAGAATAATTAAAAAAAATGAAAATAAATACGTCATCAAGCAATGGATCAGGATGGCTGGTGGCATAGGCCATAACCTCCCTTGGTAACCCAATGGTAGGGACTGGCTGGGTGAACAAATCTGTTATTTTCTTCAAAAGACTCCCCACCCAGACCATATACCTCCCAACTGCTATCTCCACAACAGCCTCCACAACTGCTCCAGCCACACAGGGGATATCTCAGGCAACAGGCTTAGGCTACTTGTAAGTGTGAGTCCAGGAGCTTCCCCATCCAGTGAGGCATTCCCATTCTCATTACCTTCATCCACCACAACAGCAGCCTCAGCAGAGGTGGCATGTGAAGGAGATGTCTGCCAGGCCAAGGTGTCACCCAGATCTGCAGTGTGGAGACAGAGTTAACTACCCTGACATTTGAATGAATTTATTTAAAACACATTTCTCCATTGGTGACTGAAACTAAACATGACTAGCCTCTAGCCTCTCCAACCTCCTGTAGTAGGCACACAGTTATGGTGTCATTCTGCTTGTGCTGAAAGTGAAAGGTCACAGTGGAGAACTGTATCAAGTTTAAGGTAAGATACAAGGACAACAGATACAAGTCACCATCTTATAATGTGCCACTTGGCTGTGTAACAGCCAACAGGCACGTGTGTGTGTGTGTGTGTGTGTGTGTGTGTGTGTGTGTGTGTGTGTGTGTGTGTCTCTCCTGTAAATACATTAACATATATGTACAGAATATGGTACAGTTATACACAGGGACACATAAGGTAGTATACAATTACCATGCAATGGTGCATCATAACCTCACTCCCATAACAGGTGATTCCAGAAACACACATTAAATACAGTTTGCATATTTCATAAATACCACCACCACTTCTCTTTGATATTGAAGATCTAACAGTAGCCTACATATATTTACTAAACTGACCCTAACAATCACCTGCCCTTAGCAATAACAGACTCAAACATAACAGGAAATAAACTAACAAACAAAAAATAAAAGGTACAACCTTATGCATTTACTATTCCATTCAGAATGATGTTGCCTAACCTGTGCTCCCCAAGCACAGAGATCTTTCCAGTTTCTCTATCACATTCTATGTGCGTTCAGTCTGTGATATCCAGTATCTCAGGGAATCAAGCAAATGTCATACAAGTCACACTTGCTGTTGTCTCATTTCTGTGGTGTGTTAGGAACCCATATAGGCTCCCCCACATATGTAAAGTATTACATTAAGGAACCTGTTGAGCATTTTAGAGGCAGAGGCTTGTGACATACCAGGCATGTTCTCATATGATCTCTGAAACAGAGATACATACCTTTGGCTCCACAGGTATGGGAAGGCATCACATTCCTACAGGTTCTGTGTGTGAGTGTCACATGTCAACTAATGCCCATACAATGTCCTGATTAATTCTAAAGTGATGTATTATATCCTGATTGGTGAAATTATGCTATGCCTGCCACTGACAGCAATATTTCCATTGGTGCTTGACACCACCTCATACATGCCAGTGGCTAGTAATGATACTAAACATTAGAGTATGCTGTTGCACAATCAATGCCTCTATTTAAAGCAATCTTGCCATCAGCAGAACTGATATTTTCAATGTACTTGGACCTTTAACAGGCATGTGCAAAGTGGTACGCAGTTTGCAATACACATGGATATGAACTGTGTCTTTGTTCACATTGCATAAATTAGCATATCATTAAGAGTTTGTTCCCTAACCTATTTCATTTGCATATTATAAAATGATTTGCATATATCTACTTTTGGGAACTGAGCACCGTAGTGCAACATAGGACTAATAAACACTACTAGTCTGTACCTGCTTGTTCATGGCTAATTCACTTACAAGTGCACACCAAGTACTATGCAATTTTGTTTATGAATCCTACACAGTGTCTAGGAAAACTGAACTATTTATTATAAAACAAATATTATACTTCAAAACACAGTTTATGCATTCAACTTATGCTGCAGTTGTAGAGGCTGAACAAATATGCAGCAAAGGAATGGCTTTACATTCAAAATACAAACTGTATACAGCATAAGTGGATTGTTTGGATATACTTTTGAAACATAGGGATTAAAACCCTGCCTGATGCCCATAAATATTTTATCGGGCAGGGATTTAATACCTGTGTTTCTAAGGTATAGCCAAACAATCCACTTACACTGCACTGAAGAGGTCGCAAAAAGTCTGAAACATGGCATGTCTGCAGCTAGTGGGATTCAGCTTTATTGGCCTGAACACTTGAAAAGTAAAAAGCCATGGGCATGCAGAAGCCATGTAGCTCAAACACTGGTATGTCCTTAAGGGGCATTTGTATATATTCTATGTGCGTCCGCTACAGGAAGTTTAAAGTATTACAAATTGAAGACTCTGGCTTAGCTGAGTCTTTTCTGCTGTTTTTATTGAATGGTTTCTCTGTGTAACCTTTTTACCCTTTGCCTGGATATTGTTTGGGATAGTCTGCAAGCACCTTAATATTTAGGAGCATCAGGCAGTGTTTTAATCTATATGTTTCTAAAGTATAGCCAAACAATTCACATATGTGCTGTACTGACAAGGTTACAAAAACTCAGAAACATGGCATGTCTAAAGCTAGTGGGGTTTGGCTTTATTCTCATGAATACACCCATAATGATGTAAAAATTAAAAAGTCATGGGCATTTAGAAGCCATGTAGCTGAAATACTGGTATCCTTAAGGTGTAATTTTTATATATTCCATGAGCCTCCACTACAAGAGGTTTATAGTATTTATTACACAGTGAAGACTTCAGATTTGCTGATTTTTTTTTTCAGTTTTCCTGAATGGTTTTTACCCTTTGCTTATTGATTATATATATATATATATATATATATATATATATATATATATATATATATATATATATGTATGTAATCACACACACACACACACACACACACACACACAGTGGATATAAAAAGTTTACATACCCATGTTAAAATGCCTATTTTTTGTGATATATAAAAAATAAGAACACAATAAATCATTTCAAAACTTTTCCCACCTTTAATGTGACCCATAACCTGTAAAATTCAATTGAAAAACAAACAAATCTGTTAGGGGAAAAAATATAAAAAATAAAAAACGTACAATACGCTAGTTGCATAAGTGTGCACACCCTTAAACTAATACATTGTTGTGTGTGCACACCCTTAAACTAATACTTTGTTGAAGCATCTTTTTATTTAATTACAACATTCATTCTTCTTGGGTAGAAGTTTATCAGCACGGCACATCTTGACTTGGCAATATTTGTCCACTCTTCCTTGCAAAAATGCTCCAAATCTGTCAGACTGTGAGAGCATCTCTTGTGCACAGCCCTCCTCAGGTCACCCCACAGATTTTCTATTGGATTTAGGTCTGGGATCTGGCTGGGCCATTCCAAGACTTTAATTTTCTTCTGGTGAAGCCATTCTTTTGTTGATCTGGATGTATGCTTGGGGTCATTGTTGTGCTGAAAGGTGAAAGTCCTCTTCATCTTCAGCTTTCTGGCAGATGCCTAAAGGTTTTGGGCCAAAAGTGACTGGTATTTGGAACTGTTCATAATACCCTCCATCTTGACTAAAGCCCCAGTTCCAGCTGAAGAAAAGCAACCCCAAAGCATGATACTGCCACCACCATGCTTCACCATGGGGATGGTGTTCTTTTGGTGATGCAAAGTGTTGTTTTTGCACCAAACGTACCTTTTGGAATTGTGGCCAAAAAGTTCAGCCTTGGTCTCATCTGACCATAACACATTTTCCCACATGCTTTTGGGAGAGGATGTATTGTTTTGCAAATTATAGCTGGGCCTGGATGTTTTTCTGTGTAAGAAAATGCTTCCATCTTGCAAACCTACCCCATAGTGCAGACATATGAAAAATACGGGAGATTGTTGTCACATGTAGTGCACAGCCAGTACTTGCCAGAAATTCCTGCAGCTCCTTCAGTGTTGCTGTAGGTCTCTTGGCAGTGTCCCTGACCAGTTTTTATCTTGTCTTTTCATCAGTTTTGGAGGGACGTCCAGTTCTTTGTAACATCACTGTTGTCCCATATTTTCTTCACTTTTTGATGACTGTCTTCACTTTGTTCCATGGTATATCCAATGCTGTGGAAATTTTTTTGTACCCTTTTTCTGACTGATACCTTTCAACAATGAGATCCCTTTGATACTTTGTAAGCTCTCTGCGAACCATGGCTTTTTCCGTAGCAGGCAGCTGAGTAAATGTCAGGAAAATCCTACTATGACAGCTGAACTTTATGTGGGGTTACAGTCTCTTTAATTGATGGCAGGTGTGCACCCAAGAAGACTGAATGCTGTAATTAAATCAAAAGATGCTTCAACAAAGTATTAGTTTAAGGGTGTGCACACACAACAAAGTATTAGTTTAAGGGTGTGCACACTTATGCAACCAGCATATTGTACGTTTTTTTATTTTTTATATATTTTTCCCCTAACAGATTTGTTTGTTTTTCAATTGAATTGTACAGGTTATAGGTCGTATTAAAGGTGGGAAAACTTGAAATTATTTGTTGTGGCCTCATTTTTTTATATCACATAAAACCTGGAATTTTAACAGGGGTGTGAAAACATTTTATATCCGCTGTGTGTGTGTGTGTGTGTGTGTGTGTGTGTATATATATATATATATATATATATATATATATATATATATATATATATATATATGTAGATAAACATATGGATGCATGTCAAAATAATGAATTATCATAACTTCAAGTTGCAAAATGGCAAACAACAAAAGTTTATGTTCATGAATGTCTGGATTGTCATAAGTTTTTACCATGAAAGGACTAAGATGGCCAATGTGGTGAACTTTGCCATTTTCTTCACTGTAGTGTGATCTTGGAGTTGGTATATTTAGTGTGGGGGGGGGGGTGTTTGTGAATGCAAACTTTCATAGTTTCCATCTCACCATTTTGCAACTCAACGTTATGGTAAGTTGTCATTTTGACATTGATCCATATATATATATATATATATATATATATATACACACACACACACACACACACACAGATATATAAACCACCAAAAAATTATTTACTTATTTAATTTAAGTTGGTGTGGAGTGTACAGCCATTTAGTCAACACAGGATGAATGTACCTCCTGCTCTGCACTGCAAAGTAAACACTGACCCTTGATGTCCTAATAAGTCTAACCTTTTGCAAAAAAACAAAAAACACTTTTGCTTTAAGAAGAACCTCTTTCCATTTCCATGTTTCATCATTCTCAGACCAAGACTGGAGGTTTCTGGGAAATGGATGTCTTCAGTAGTTGTGGCTGCTCGAAAGTCTCAGCTTTTGCATTTATTATTATAATATTTCAAACTAAAACTCCTAACTGATATTCTCTCACTTGAATTGCCACACTCAGATTGTTTGCATTTTTGTTTGCCAGAACCACATCATGCATGTTCATAGGTTCATAGGTTCATAGATTACTACTAAGCTAACTGCCCTTGAAACATTAGCCATTTAAGTAATTATCCCCTTGTGAGACTCAAACCTGCACCTTGTGTTTTGTTAAGGCAGTGTAAGTACCCCTCCATTACCATCCATAAAACAAAATGCAGAGAAAAATTAAATCCCCATCCATATATGTGTTAGCAATACCTTTCTTAATGTTATTAGCTATTATATTAATACATAATCCAAATGATGCTGAACTGAGAGTAGCCCTGTTTAGCCAGTTTTATTAAAGGAAAACTCCACCTTCTCCTACAGCTGAACTCAATCCTTAGGTTTCTTTTCTCCCTAGAACATGGTTCCAGTTTTGAGTAGGTACCAGAAACCCATCTGTACTTTTTAAAACTTTAATTTCCTTGCTTTGTAATAAAAGGAAGGGAAAATCCACCTACCCTTTTTTAAACTTAACTTTTCAAGTACTTTGCAGAGGAATTAATCACTGCCTGCATAACATATATGAGACACAGATCAATCTGTAGTTTACCCTTGTCAGGTACGGCTGTCATTCTTAGATGGGCAATTAGTCTGACTAATGTCAAGAAAACAGCAGTTGTTATAAAAAAGACAGAAAGCTGTGGAAATGTTTTCCACTGTTTTTACTACAGAGAGGAGAAGAACCTAACACCCCCCCTTTCACAGCAAAACAAAGCAATTAGATCAGTCAGGGGGTTTAAAGGTAGTTGTCACCTCTTCTGACAAATTTACATAAGCAGCAACACAGTATTGAAATGTTAAGTATTAAATGTTGGTTATTTAGAATAGTTTATATGTTAAGCAAACTTAAACATAGTAACCAAATATTTCTGTGTCATTCAGAGAAAAGGCAGAAAATATTTTTTTCTTGCAAAGTATCAACGTATTTTCCATTTTAAAGCCCCCCATGCACACACAGGACAGAACTACAGAAAGAGAGGCAACTGGCAACCATATCAACTAGATGTACTGATAATGTTCATAAAAAGGTCTTTTAAGTTTTTTGTGACATCATCCCTGAGGGGGATGCATATCTGGTATACCCGGATCCATTGTAAGAGAATCTCACTGACTGAGTCAGTTCTTACAGTGGCAGAGTGCATAAACATTGTGACCATTGATGGCAATTATAACATACAGCTGAATTTACTTTAACATAAATTTATTATGTGCCCTTGCATTAAAAACATTAAGAAAAGGAAATCAGTACTTAACTGTGTTTAAATACATGCACAGAGACAGACAGACAAAGTCAGACATGCATTTAAACACAGTACTGCATCCCACATATATTATTTTGCATGCTACAAACATTTTTATACACATACACACACACACACACACACACACACACACACACACACACACACACATACACACTTATATTCATGTGTGTGTTTATGTGTAGACACACACACACATACAGTTACACACAATTTCCATTTTGATTTGTTTTTATTTAAAGGCAATGAGGTACACACACAGGCATATAATCTACTTCTCCATTTTTATATACACACACACAAACACACACTCATATGTTTTTGTACACATATACACAAGCACACACACACACATGTAATATATATGTGCAATATAGGTGCATACAATTTGTTATTTATAATAAAGCTGACATAGTAGTGTTAAGCATTATTAATGTATACATTCTAGTAAATGTTGCTTAATGTTTTATTTATTCACTGTTGGGCATGCAGTCTTTCTCAATGTATTTATGTCAGTATTTTTTTCTTTGTATTGCTAAGTGCATTTATTACTTGTTATGATCTTTGCCAATGTAGCCCGAGTTGTGGTTGAAATGGGTCCTGAGACCAGTTCACTTTCTTGGTTAGCAAAGTATAAATAAATACAAAATAGAAAAAGGGGGTGAACATGACAGAAATAATTAATCAACTAGTGCAGCACATTTTAATTCTGCATCACTCATGAGAGAGAAAAAACTTCCCACTGAAGGCCCTGGGAAGTAGCAGACAGACTTACTTTGGAGTCCTGCTACTTAACACCTGTACATGATACAGCAATGACCATTTACTGCAGTGAGAGTTCTCACACCTCAGCATGAGAGTTTGGGGGAAGGTTTGTCAATTCTTTTAGGACTACAAAAGAATCCCTTTACAAAAGACTGCTATTTACCTACATTCTTTCGCTGGAAGTAGCCAACAGCTATTTACAGCATAGAACAAGCTCTGAAAGATGCATAAATGAGGCTCAGTCAGGGAAACACAGAAGTAGCTCTGTCACAGAAGGAGCGTTAGATGACAGTGCTTCGTAGTCCTGCCATTCTATCTTAATGGCATGAGAAAAACACCACCATTTCCTCATGTCTAGCATGACCTATATAAGGAGGACTTGAAATGTATTCTAGGAAGAATGAATGAAAGCAGGAATACAAGATCACATTACCAAGCCAGGACCCATCATCCCTCATTTTATGGGAAACACATTAAAATTGTAAAATAAGAACTTGGAGTGATTTTGAGGCATTGGAATAGCTCAAAAAACAAAGATGTAATGAAAACAGGCATTTTTTTAATTTCTAAGGTGGAATTTTCCTTTAAGACAAGCTCATTATGACATTCATTTATTTTGGTTGCTGTACCTATGCAATTATATACCATTCTAGACCAAATACAAGGCCTGTTTCTATAAGTGTATATTTCTAAAACATTTTCTGATTCTCCCAAAGATACTATCGTGCTATCTTACATTCATTCAAGTGTAGTGTTAACAAGTGGATTTTAGATGTATTTTTTATTACAGTTCATTGCAAACTAATGCACTTCTACTGTTCACAGTTGTCCTACTCGTCATGTGACATTTCTGCATAATGTAAAGTGTTTTTTCACTTTTTCTCACTGTGATCTCAGAGTCGGTATACACAATTTCAGGAGATGGGGGAGTGGGCTGGCCCTCGTGTTGGGGATGTGCAGGGGACAAACATTCGGATGTGTGTTTCTTTTCTTTTCTTTTGCTTGCATAAGTTAAATTTCTTTGATTTAAAAAAAAAAATCAAAGTGTAACTCATAGGACAGAGACTCAAGCTAACATATTTGCAGGGCTTCATATATCCACAAGGCCCTACTTTTCCATATTCCCCACCCTCTTCTTTCAAATGCCTACCCACCAACCCACTCATTTAGTTTGAATTGCCAAAGTTTATAAACTGCATTAAGAAGAGCAATAGCATGCTGATTACTTAACTTCTGCTTAGGTCCTTTTTCCATATAAATCTTGCACTGCTGTCATAACATCCAAATTTCTCTGTATCAAATGTACATCATTCAAGTAGTTCCCAGTCTCTCAATGACTTGGAAAAGGCACACCTCAGTCTATACCTTCAAACCCCCTGGAGAATTATCAGCTGGCACTGACATCATATCTACCCCCTTGATTCACTAAAGCTAATGTGATACTGATCTATGGATTCTCTCTTTTTTCCTGCTGCATTACTCACCCTCCCAAACACTCCCAATAGTTCATCTCTCCCCTCTATATCACTCCCAGATCTCCAGTTAACAAAATGTTGCATGGCTTTCAAAACCTCTTTAGATCATCATCATCTACTATATTCTCATCAATATATGCCCTGTTATTCATAAGCCATTATAAAAAGGTTCATAATCTATTCACCTCTTTTTGATATTCATTCTTCCTTATCTTAGTCACAAAATCGAAATTTTCTTACATCTGTTTCTGTCTTCCTTTCGTTTCCTTTTATCCTTCTTCAGACTACTCTGTTTGTCTAAAATCCCTGTCGATTTCAGCTTTTGATATACTACTGTATGTTTTCATTATCTTCCCTTTCAAGACACTCTGCCATTCCAAACATGGTCCATAAAAGCCTCATATCCCCTGATGACCATTCCCAATCATCAATCCCCTTTGTCTACATGGGATCAGGGTGTTGAATCATCTTTCATGATTCAATACCACTTCACTTTCCTACCTTTTTTAAACATAATGCTTGTATGCCACAGGTCTTCTGTTAGCACAATCCATCCATCTCATGGCTAGATACCTTTGTTTAGTCTTGTCTTCTTCCTATCTCTCCCAAATCATCTTTGCCACATTTTCTTCTGCTTTCCTACATGTGTGACCAAACCACTATAATATGTTCTCCTTGATCAACTGGGGCTACTTTGGCTTGTATTTTGATGTCATCATTTCTTTGTCTGTCCCACAGTGCGCATCCTACCACCTATCACAGGTACTTCACCTCCATCATATCAAGCTTTCTCAACTACTCTGCCTTTACTGTCCAGGGTTTTGTGCTATACAGAAGCACTGTTTCCACTACTGTTTTGTATTCTTTACATTTCGGCTTCTTTGTCATTCTTCTATCAAACATACTACCCCTGATACTGTGCCAGCTGGCTGCAGTACCTCCATGTTCTAGCTTTGACCTCCTCATTCAAACTTCCATTCTCAACTACCACTCCCAGGTACTTGAAGCATTTTTTTCTGTTTCACTATTTTCCCTTTTATCTCAACCTTTAGCTCCTTCTGATACTTACCCCATCTGCTGCCATGATAACTGTTTTGTCTCTACTCAGTTTCATCCTGTGTGCCTTCAGTTCTGTATTCCTGTCCCCTTTCATTTATTGAAGTCCCTATTCAGAGTTTGCTTGTAGCTCAACATCACCTGCATACAGCAATTTTGTTGCTTTGTCACCTCTAATCTATTTGCTAATGCAGATCATCAACAGTACAAACAGCAGTGGGCTCAGACCTGAACCCTGATGCACACCCACTATTTGTAATTATGTCATTGGGTCCATGTACACATTCCCTGCCTAATTCTACCAATGCTTTAGGGACTTTGACTCATTGCAGGATTGCCCAAATCAGCTTTCTTGGAATCTTTTCATATGCCTTCTCCAAGAACTGGAAAGAAATTCCCAGCTGAAGTATTTTCTCATCTCCGGCTTCTTTTTCATTATCTACCTCACTGCAAACAAGAGATTGGTTGTGCTGCATACTGATCTAAATCTGAAGTGCTCATGTCCCATCTTTCTTCTACTCTGCATATTTATCCATCACCTATTCTTAAGGCTGCAAAATAAATTCACTTTATATGCATAATGGTTCACTTATTCATAACAGCTTTCACTAAACCCCAATCTATCAAGAATCTTGTCCCCACCTTCAAAATAAAAACAAACCTCAAGTGACCTGGAAATGTTATTAATTTTTGCCCCTGACTAACTTTAAATCTACCATCTCCAAGATAATGCTCAGAAGCACTACTGATAATGCATTTCTTATAAGTTCTAGGAATCTGACCAAGTCCTTCAACCACACTTCAGTCACAAGTTCTTCCAGAAATCTTACAACTGCATCTTAAAATTTACCTTTTCACCATATATTCCCTAAATGGTAGGTTCACAGGTAGCTATTAGGCATGCAGTTCAGTAGACCATTAAGCTGCCAAGCCCATAATCCAAGTTGTCCCAAAGCATGACCGTGGTAAAGGAGTTTCTGAGGTTACACAGCAGGCAAATTAAAGCTGAGGGAATAAAGGACTGCACCACAAGACATAGCTGATTAACAGCTTATAGCTTTAATCTTGTCTGAAATCTATATTAAAGTCTTCTACTTACAAAACTGTTACAAAAGGTGAACTCTGCTAAACCACCAGGTGCAGTAAAACAGGCATACACATTCACACCTTGACTCCATCACAAAAGATATTGGCATTCAGGCCTCTA
Organism: Protopterus annectens; assembly: GCF_019279795.1. NCBI lineage: Eukaryota > Metazoa > Chordata > Ceratodontiformes > Protopteridae > Protopterus > Protopterus annectens. The sequence continues at coordinate 936,077,031 of NC_056730.1, read as the reverse complement.
TATACCTCAGCCATGAAATTCTGTGCTGCCCTTATGTTAGTCCCTTCTCTATTCAATAAGGTCACTCCCAAACACTGGCCAAAAATGAGCATCCATATTGCCTTGCTCTATGATTACTTTCTCAGTCTTTCTCACTCAAAAGCTTCCTTAATCATGATATGCTGTAACCCAAAAAATATTAGACCTTTTTACTGAAGCCAGTATATAATTTTTATTTATATAACTAGGGCAATCAATATTTTATTAGTGTTAAAGCATCATTACAGACCATAGTGCACATACGACTTAAAAAGGGAAAACAAAACTTTATAAAACATACCTGCTTAGGTTTTTTTATCAGTCATCTCACCCTCCAAAATATTTTTTCACTTGCATTTATGAGATCTGGCTCCAAGTGAGGCATTAGACTCACTGACATACCCTCCTCCTGAGTCCCCGCAAATACTGGAAATAATCTGTTGTTTGCATTTATTTATTTATTACATTTGATAACTAGTATTTGGACAGGTCCTTAGATCCTTTTCAGCCATGACCTGTGTTCCTTGCATTTCAATCCTCTGAAGTTAAAGAAACTCACTTGCTTCTTCAGTTTGAAAAACTTAATTTTTTTCACATCTGAGTTGTTTACTACATACTTAAGTACTATCAGATGAACGATGCATGTCACTGGAAACTGAATAGCTTCTACCTAATTTAGTTCTTTTACATACTTATTAATACAACCATTACTGTCTAAGATTCATTACTGCCTCTAAATGGCACAGTCGAGAAAGGGCCTTCTTGATCACAACATATTAATTTTAACACACCATTGCTTTCCCATGGCAAAATTCCCCACACTGCTTGCATCTTAATGTAAGGTAAAATACATTTCATGTCCCAGCTGGCCACAACCACAATAACTCTCAGGTTGGCCACTAGATTTCCTATAAACACTGCAATGTATAGATATAACAAAGCTGTACTGTTAACATTAAAAAGAACCTCCATTTTTAATTCTGCTGCAAACAAATATATTTAACCTTTTATTTTAACCAAGACCTCCGCAAAGAACAGCAGCCCCTTAATATCTCAAAAATATCAACTTTTGAAACAACATGATTAGAAATATATTTTGGTCTGGAAATCTGTCAAGTACAGTTATTCCTTATCTTCCTCAAACCAAGCCAAACCACATTTTCCCAAAAGTACGCCCAATCTCATGTCTTAAATCACAAGACGGTTCATTACCCACATGACAGCTTGAACATCTACAACTTGATAAAAACAGTGCATTCAGAAAAGTATGGTTAGATTTTTTCCTGTATTACAGAGAGAGCTTGTTTGCCAGTAATTTCCAGATATCAGTTTCTGTCTCTTTTCTTGATGCTGACATTCCTCTCACTTTCTAAAATCCCCTGATATGTTCTATATTCACAGAATGAGTTTGTGATATATCAGTAAAATGTTCTTGCTCCAGCCTTAAAAGATTTAATTTTGTATGTACTCTGTTCCTGTTTTGTTGTTTTTCTTGGCCTAACCAAAGGCACATCTTAATTCCTAGATGAGACTGGTGTTAGTGGAAAACTCTTGTTCATGGTGATAAGACAGGCAGGTTTTAGGGTAATTTCTGACACGGATGACTCTTGCTTATTTTTGATTTTGCAGCTCACTCTTTCACTACTGGTAGTTTGGGTTGTCAGTTCCCACCAAAGACTGGTTTTCAGCTACTTGGCATTGATGTACAAACTGTTTCTGCTGTACTTGTTACATTTTCCTGGTACAACATCAGTGGGAACTCTTCTACCTTATACCCCATCATTTGAAAGGTTGCCATGTTTTTCTACTGCTGCTTCTCCGGCACAATACTTGCCTGATACTGTAGCGTGACCTCTCCCACCAACCCTCCTGGATCATTTACCAGACACAGAATTTGGATGTACTCACCAATGTAAACCACTGCTTATTGTGATACAATGCAGTGCTTCTCTTGGTGACCAAATGGAAGAGTCTGGTGTTGGTCATCTGACTGGGGCATAGCGACTTCCTCCTCATTTCACATCACATGCCATCTCATTCTGGTGGCTTTCATTTTGCTAGTCTGTCACATCACATCAAGTCCACTCTTACATTACAACATTAGAGTTTGAATAGGATGTATGTTCCAACATTTGTAAAAACTATTAAACATGTTTCCTGTCATGTTAATTGGTGTTTGAGATTTTCTGTCTTTCCTTCTCTTTAGTACTTCACTGTGTGTGCCTAACATTTATGAAACTGGATTACTTACTTATAACTGTGACAGGAGACAAACTATTGCGGTTACTGCGGTTTAAAACAGTGATTTAGCCAGATAAATCTATACAACCGATTGGTTATGCTCTTGAAACTGTATCATGCTGAATGGGCTCCTGAGTGACAGATTTTTCTTTTTTTTAAAAGAGAAAATTATTAGAGGTATACCATACACTATGTTAAGATGGAGTGCTTTTTTTATGGTTCAGGGTCTTTATGATGGATGTTTGTTTAACTGTTTTTTCTGTCTTGTGGTCTTATTTAGTAATGAATTGAAGAAACGTTTTTGTCATGTGACTATGGGATTGTGTTAAAAGGGCAGGTTGTGTATACTTTGTTCTGATGAAGTCAGCATGTTACTGACAAAAGCACGTAAATGAATAAAGTGGCTTCTGCAGTGGTTACTGTTCATTTTTTTTATTTTTTATAAGTTTGTCTAATTGTCTTTTCTTGGTTTTGTGGAGTTGAGGTGGCGACATGGATGGGAACTTAACCAGCAGCCCTAATAATGCAGTATACAAGGATTTAAGGACATATATTGGAAATTTAAGTGCTTTAATGGAAGGTCTATCTCAGAGGCTACTTGTGAGCCAAAATGTCCCTGGAATGCATAACAACGGTAACGTTGGTTGCAATAATGGTACTGGCAATTCACAACTGAGTGTCGATTCAGGTATTACACCAGCCCAAATAATTAACTACTTTGCCAGCGCTCAAAGGAACAACAGACCTTATTCCCATGGTAATCTAGAGGATGAACCAGTCACTAACAACAGGGCTGGTGCAGTGGAGCCTTTCTCACTAGTTGATTGTTTACAGGAAAGGAAAGAGCTTTCTTTTAATTCTGAGACTCGTGGAAGCCAGGAAAAGGATCATGGCACCTTGGACACTCAAAACTTTTACACGACAAAATCTTGAAGTATCGGAAATTACAGTTGGAGAATGCATATTTCCGAGAATGTTTGTACAGGCAACAAGTTCCAAAGGGTTTAAGGAGCTGGAAGTATCCGACCGGACTGATAGCAGGTTCTGAATTACACAGTGAGTTGCTGAACTTATTTAATAAACAAGGCTGTGAATTATTGGAACTGCTTTTAAAAGACAATGACAGGAAAATGGTTGTTTTAAATGGCTTAATTAATGACTTAATCAATAGTATTCAGTCTTATTTGCTGTTTCAGTTTAAAACTAATGAATATCATGCATTGTTTAAAGATGTGTAGAGACAGTTGAATGAGTTAAAAAAATAAAAAAGCTAAAAAGTTATTAAGGGCTAAGAATGATTATGAAGTGCCGCCACACAGGATAGGAAACAATGATTTGCATGATATGAGCCCTGATATGGAAAATTACAGCCATTCTACTGCACAAAGTGAAAAATGAGAAGAGAGAACCAGAGCACCCTTTAGAATACCCCCTCTGAGGAGGTCAGAGCAACTTAAGAATCAGAGGAGGAGGCCACAGGAGAACCATGGGCTAATAGAGGACCAAGCCGGGGGAACCAACTCCTGAGGGGGTCTGGGAGGAGGGGGGAGAGGGAGAATGAACTACTGGTAGAAACTGTTATAAAGGTTAACATCATTTCGAACACAGCAGGTGATTTTAAAATTTACAATTATAGTGAGATAGAAGTAACTACAGAATGGGCAGACCTATTTGACAGAGGTCTTACTTTTGTTCCCACTAGATCGGGGAGATTGGATGAAACATTGATTCAACTTAAGTTGTTTGTAAGGAAAATCAATATGGGTTTTTTACATAAATAATAATTATGAAGGGCTCAGCAACATGTGTAAGAGACCGAGCATCTTTAATCCACCACTACAACCCTTATTGTGTGTGTTCAAAAAACTTTGTGAATGTGGAATTAGGGAGTATTTTAGCTACAATATAAGGAAGGGCCTGAACCAAAACCTCAGTGTTGAACAAAGAAGATTACTACAAGATATTCAACAAATGAATCAGGTAAGAATTATGAAACCAGACAAGGGTGGGGGCCTGGTGGTTATGGATACTAATGAATACATTAATAAAATGTTATTGATATTATATACTGACATTTATGAAGAAGTTTCTTTAAATGAGAAAAATATTCTTACCAGAGAATTGATATAATGTTAGACGAGATGCTGTTGAATGATGAAATATCGGTGACAGAATTTAATTATTTAAAGGTAGCATACCCCAGGATCCCCACTATTTCTGGTATCCCAAAGATATATAAAGGTGTTTTTGACCCTCCTTTAAGACTTGTAGTAGATGCAAAAGCCTCAAAAACATACCCCCTGGCTAAATATGTCGACATTCATGCAAAAGGACTTCTAGCCAAGCATAGGCACCTACACAAGGATTCATGGGACATTTTATCTAAGGTTTCTAACAATATGTTTTCAGACAATTTGTTATTTGTTACCATAGATGTGTGTGATCTTTATTCAGTAATCCCACATATGGAGGGACCAAAACTGTTCTATGGGTTCCTTTGTGAAAATTCTGAATTTGAACACACTAAGATTCTCACTATCAGATTCCTTATGGAAGCTGTATTGTAAAACAGTTATATGGTGTTTGAAAAGAAGGTGGTGGCAATGGGTGCAGTGTGCGCACCTGTATTTGCAAATTTAGTACTAGCTCAGTGGGCGAATCATGTAGTACTTAATTCTGAATAAGCTTCCTGTTGGATACTATATGGTCGATTCTTGGACGACATCATAATTTTCTGGATCAAAGAAAGATATGGTTAGATTGGACCAGTTTTTTCACTACATGAACACTAGTACTAATTTTTTGAGGTTTACTATGGATGTGGAGGAGGATAAAATCCATTATATGGATGTTACATTAAAGAAAAATAGGCTAACTAAGAAATCTGAGTCATATATATATATATATATATATATATATATATATATATATATATATATATATATAGGAAGCCTACATATTCCAACTCCCTCCTGCATTTTGATAGTTGCCACCACCTACATTAAAAAATCATTAGTAAAAGAACAAGTTGTGAGACTGGCCCATATGGTAAGTACTGACAACATATTTTCTGATGAGTGTCTTAAGCTGAAGGTTAGAAAATCAAGGTTATCCAAGGGACTTTATAGAGGCTATTTTTAGTGAGGTGGAAAGAAAAAGACAGGAGGTGTATTTTTACACATTACTTGGAAACGCCGTTGCACAGGATGGTACACGTGTTGTTGGTTCTAGGAGAGAGGGTAAGGAGTTTCAAAAAGCCCTCATCTTGCCCTATAACATCCATTTTCAGGGTATTAAAAACATTATTAAACAATATTAGAATGTGTTTAGAGTGGAAGAGGATGTTTTTAAAAAAGTTGGATAAGAACCTGTCATTGTTTATAGAAAAGGCAGTTGTTTAAAAACTATTTTTGAAAGGCCATTTAGATTATTAAGTCACGAAGGACGGGTGAAAAAATGTGGCCAATGTAAGTACATTCTAGAAGGACCAGGGGTGACAGTATTTATTTATTTATTATTTATTAGCATTTGTTGACAGGGAAAGTCCACTTGGTCAGGGATCCATTTTCAGTGGAGGCCCAGGAAGAAAAGCTCCACAATGCATCACAGAGATAGACAATGTTTAACAACAAAATTAAAAAAGTACTACATGTATGAGAGGCAGTAATACATATTACTATTTACAATTCAGTAGGATTACAATGGTATGCACTTGGAGTCATTCCATAGGTTAAACTGTTACAGTAATAGGAAAAGCAAGGAGTATGGTACAGTAGTTAGTTTAGTGACAGTATAGTGATTCTGTATAGTAGGTGTACATTAGTTTTTGCGAAGAGAGGATTTTACAGTGTTTGGTGAAATGTGCTGTTTAAGGGGGTTTGTTACTAAGGCAGGTGCAGGATGGATTCTTTAGAAAATGTGTTTTTAGGGCTACTTTGAAGGCTTTTGGTTGGTCAATTTCAGTTATTTCAGATGATAGGTTGTTCCATAGTCTGGCGATGAAATGGGAGGAGACATTGTCCAGCTCTTTTGTTGGATTTTATTTTATTTATTTATTTATTGACATTTGTTAACCGGGTTAGTCCAACTGGGTTATTGTCCCATTTTCAGTGGAGACCTGAAGAGAAAAGCTCCAGCAAATACAATATATGATCACAGAACGGGAAAAAACAAGTATTACAAACAATAATAGCAAACAATAGAAATAAACATCTACCTGTGTAGAAATAAACAACCAAATTTTTTGTTTCTTTGAAAAAATTAAATCCTTAGTTGCTGAACAGATGGGGAAAGTCAAGAGTGATAGTAGGATGTAATGAGAGAGATATGAGTGTGGGAGGAGGGGAGAGCTAAGTAGGGTCATAGCAGGGACAGGTTCTGGAATTGAGTAAATGTGTCTTCAGTTCTTTTTTAAATAGTGGAGTATGACAGATAGAGCGTATATCAAGGGGAGGTTTATTCCAAGCTTGAGCCACGGAATGCTTGTAGAGTTGCTTACCAACAGACTTGTTAGGGTGGTAGACATCAAGCAATTGCTGATTTGAGGTGCGGAGAGATCGAGAAGGGGTATAGATGGAAACAAGGAGAGATAGGGAAGGACAGCCGGAGGGTTTAAACAGCAGAGAGTGCAGCATGTGAAATTGGTAGAGATGAAGTAACTGTGGAAGTTCCAGCCATTGTAGAGACTTTAAGACAATACAGTGGTGAGTGTTGTTTGGGGAGTTAGTGATGAATCTGGCTATTTTGTGGTAGGTTTGTTGAAGTTTGTTCAGGGTAGTAGTTTAAATATTTGTGAGAACTGGGGCAGCATAGAGGAGAGAGGGGAGGAGAAGTGCTTGTCCATGGGTGAGTCTAGACTCAGGAGTGAGGTATTTTCTGTTCCGATATAGGAGACCAAGTTTTTGATGGGTTTTCTTTATGCATTGTTGTATATGCTGATTGAATTTTAGTTCATCGTCAATGATAACCCCTAAGAGTTTAGTGTGGGTGTCAGGATGGATGGCTGTATTATTACAAGATTTAATGACAAAGGAAGATCTATGTTGAGCAAGGGAATGGGGGAGGAACACCAAGAGTTTGTTTTTTTTGGGATTTAGGATTAGTACGTTTTTGAAAGCCATTGTTCCGTGGAGAGTAGAGCTTTTTGGATTAGAGTGTGTAGGTCACAGATGTTGTCAGCTATAGAAATAATAGTGGAGTCATCAGCGTATTGAATGAGAAATTAATTACTGCAAGAGGTGAAGAGGTCATTAGTGAAGATATTGAATAAAAGGGGGCCTAAGATGGAACCTTGTGGAACCCCAGTAGAGATAGGCAGGAAAGGAGAATATGAGGAGAGCCATTTGACAGATTGTTGGCGTCCAGATAGATAGCTAGTGAACCAGCTGAGGGTGGAGGAGGATGAGTGAAAGTTTGCAAGTTTAGATAGAAGTAAAGGATGGGATACAGTATCAAAAGCTTTGGAGAGGTCTAGAAAGAGACAGGAAGTAGGTTTATTATTGTCCAGGGATTCTGCAAAGGTGTGGGTGAAGGACAGTAGAGCAGTAGTAGTGCTATGATAGGGGCGGAAACCATGCTGAGTAGGGGTGAGTAAGTTGTGATTGAGAAGGTGGTTTAGAAGCTGAGTATGGATACATTTTTCTAGGATCTTAGATAGGGGGGATAGAATGGCAATAGGTCGATAGTTGGTAGGATCAGTAGAGTTGCCTCCCTTATGGAGAGGGGTGGTGTAGAAAGATTTCCAAAGAGTAGGAACAGTATATTCTAGCATGGATATATTAATTAATATAGTCACAGGGTAGGCAATAGAGTCAGCTGCAAGTTTGTGGAAGGTGGGAGGTAATTTATCAGTAAAGAGAGAGCAGGGTTTGAGTTTGAGCAGCAGAGATTTGATGTAAGAAGTGAGAAGCGGCTGGAAGGAGAAAAAAGTGTTATTGGGGCTGGGTGTTGGATCAGGTAAGGAGTAGGAGTTAGTTTGAGAGGGTAGGAGGTTCTGGATGGAGGAGATGAAGTTGGAATTTAGTAGGGTAGCTGTTTCCTCCGGAGTTGATTTTGGGTAGGGGGAAGGGTTAGAGGGAGAGCCTGGGTAAAGGATGCTATTTAGTGTAGACCAGAATTTATGGGGGTTAGATCTATGTTTATCCTGGCCTGAGATATAAAATGATATTTTGTCTTTGTCTGTTTTTTGGTAAGATTATGTAGTTGTCTGTATTTGAGAAGATGAGGTGTTTGTTTAGTTTTGATCCAGGCTTTCCAGGCATTGTCTCTTTGTTTCATGATGGTCTTAGTTTGTTTTGAAAGCAAGGGGGCATGATTAGATTTCACTATGATCATTCTAGAGGGAGCAAGGGAGTCCAGGGTATTTAGGAAGATGCTATTAAAAGTGTCAACGGCATTATTCAGGGGAAGTTGTTTAAGGATGGACCAGTCAATGTTTTGCAGTAGGGAGTTAAATTGAGAAGAGTTAAATGAGGATAGTTTCCGACAATCTCTAAAGAGGTGGGGTTTAGGAGTGCAAGGGTCATATCTTAGGATAGAGGTAGGGAGATGTTTACTGAGGGAGTCTGGCAGGGTTTTTGGCTGGTGGTAATGTTGAGGAGAGTTAGTAATAATCCAGTCTATAGTGGAGCTGGAGGTAGAGTTTTTGTGGAAACGAGTGGGGGTAGAAATTAGTTGGTGGAAACCATGAAGGTGAATACTGAGTGAAGGAGAGTCAGTAGAAAGTTTAGACCAGTCTATATTGACATCCCCAAGGATGAGTGTTTCGTAAGGTATAGTGAGATAGAACTAGGATAGTATGTTTTCGAGAATTGGTATATTGTTGCCAGGAGGAATATAGATGGAAGCTACAGAACGTTTTTTATGAGGATTTAGATGGAGGTTAAGAATGAGGAGTTCAGCAGGATGGAAGCTAGGAATAGGTGTGGGGTAAGGTGAAAGGTTAAGACTGTTAGAGCAGAGGATGGCTACACCACCTCCTTTCTTTGATGTTCTATCAGAGCGGTAGATGTTGTAACAAGGGGGGAGTATTTCACTGTTTGAAATATGAGGCTTGAGCCATATTTCTGATAGGGATAGGATATGAGGGGTGTTGTAAGCTATCCAAGAGTGTAGATCAGTAATTTTATTTGCTAGGCTTTGAATGTTTAGTGAATAAAAGGTTAGGTGTTTGTTACAGAAAGCATGAGTTTACTGGACAATCTTAATGTTCTTGTAGGGGTGTAAGTTGGTAGGACTGAACTGAGGGCAGTGCATTCATTACGTTTATAGATTAGTTTGTGGGCCAAGGTTAGTTGGGTATAGTGCAGCTGGTGGGAGAATTCTAGCCATTTTAATTCAGTGATTGCCTGGCAGTGATGAGAACGGTTTAGTTTTTCAGAGGCAAATTTGGCTATTTTGTTGCAGCAGGATTGTAATTTATTACTAAGGGTTGCGTGAAGATTGGTAAAGATGGCACTGCCATATAGAAGGGAAGGGATGAGTAGGGTATTGGCTAGTTTTGTTTTGGTATATTCATCCATGCAGAGTTTGTGGTGATAAGTTTTTGTAGTTTGAAGTGGGTTTTCTTTATTGCATTTAGATAAGTTTATCTATTGTTATTCTTAAAAGTTTGGCTGTCTGCACCAATTCTATTTGTGTGCCATCTTTGGCTAGGATTTTGAAGTAAGTATCAGGTGATTTTGTAGAGAAGAGTAAAAGTTTAGTTTTTTGGGGGTTTAGCATAAGTTGTGCATTAATAAGCCAACCAAGATTCAATAGAGGTAAAAGCTTGCTGTGTGAATGTAAGAAGATCTGAGAAATTGTCAGAGATGGATATCAGTGTCGAATCATCGGTGTATTGGATGAGATTCTGGATTGGGGGGCTTTGTGCAAATCATTGGTGAAAATATTGAACAATAGTGGACCTAAAATGGATCCTTGTGGTACTCCTGTATTGTTGAGTAGGTAACTGGATTGCACATTTAGCCACTTTACTGATTGTTCCCTGTTATGTAAGTAAGAGGTAAATCAATTGACGGATTTTGGGGAGCAGCCTAGTCTAGATAGTTGATTTACTAACTTGGTATGTGGCACTGTGTTGAAAGGCTTAGACAGATCCAGTCAGATTACTGCGGTAGGATGCCCTACCTCCCCCCAGTACAAAAGAAAAATATAGTTTTCAGGTACAACTTTAACTGTCAAAGTGTGGGAGTGGTGTATCTTGCCAAGTGTTAGGAATGTGAGGGGTGCTAGACTGACAAGACAAAACTAAATTTAGGAAAAGACTCTACCAGCACCAATATGATATTTCAAAAAGTGACGAAAAAAATGAATTGGCAAAACACATTAGACAATTTACTACACACAGATTTAAATATATAGCTATTGATAAGGTAGATTTAGGACAGAGGGGTGGACCGTCAGATTTATATCTTGAGTACAAGGAGTTAAAATAGCAGTTAGTATGTAATCCTACTGCCCCCCCAGGCCTGAATGAGACTGTATCTATTAGTTGTCTACTAAAATTAAAAGCTGAGTTAGCCCTATAAAACGTCTTTCAAATAGTTTTTAATATATGTTTTAACACGTTATTATATTATATGTTTATATTCACATACATTTATGCTTCTAAACGTTTTTTAAGAATTTTACTATGTTTAAAAGAGAAAAGTATCAGAGGTATACCATGCACTACGTTACGACAGAATGCTTTTTAATGGTTCAGGGTCTTTATGATGGACGTTTGTTTAACTGTTTTTTCTATCTTGTGGTCTTATTTAGTAGTTAACTGAAGAAACGTTTTTGTCATGTGACTATGGGATTGTATTAAAAGGACGGGTTGTGTATACTTTGTTCTGATGAAGTCAGCATGTCACTGACGAAGGTGCTTAAATGAATAACGTGGCTTGTGGAGTGTTACCATTCATTTTTTTTATGTTTGTCTAATTGTCTTTTCTTGGTTTTGTCAGATGATAGTCTGTCACATCACATCAAGTCCACTCTTACATTACAACATTAGAGTTTGAATGGGATGTATGGTCCAACATTTGTAAAAACCATTAAACATGTTCCCTGTCATGTTAATTGGTTGAGGTTTTCTGTCTTTCCTTCTCTTTAGTACTTCACTATGTGTGTGCCTAACATTTATGAAACTGGATTACTTATAACTGTGAGAGGAGGCAAACTACTGTGGTTACTGGGGTTCAGAACAATGATTTAGCCAGATATATCTATACATGCTGCTTATACAACCGGATTGGTTATGCTCTTGAAGCTGTATCATGCAGAATGGGCTCATGTGTGACAGATTTTTCTTTTTTTGGCATGTTTCATCCATTAACCCTCGCAAACACTATATACACCAGATTTCTGTGTTACAGATTTCCTCATGCCTTCTGAGTCCTCTGTCCTGACCACCACCCAATTGCTCTGTTTTGCCATGGTAGTGATGCTATCTGCCCTTATGTACCACAAAGGAGTGGCAGACATAATGAAATGATGAATGAGTTCTTATGTGTACCCCAGATTGCATTAGTGCAATACTGCAGACACTGCATGCCTTTTCACACTAGCAAAAAGGAAGGGGGCAAACCCTCAGAATATTCTGTGATTGTTTTGCTGTTTGAATCCTCGCACGCTTTTGCTCTCAAGGTCTGTCATAAAGTATTACTGATCCACTTCTTCTTGTCAAGATCACACAACTGACCTCTTGTTCCCTCCTCACTCCCAAACCAGCCCTCTAGGTTAAGTCCTGCTATTTAGACCCATGTCACCATCAGCTTATGCAGGAAATAAAATCCTAGGCAAGGAGGAGAGCAACAAACCCAGATTGTGTTTTACTGTTTAGTTCTGGTTTCCATGGCTCTGGAAAGAAATGTTTCATCCATTAAGCAACTTGATAATTTTATATACACTGTCACTGCTTAGATACCTAATAGGAATCATGTATAAGCAAAGCCAACTGCTTTGGGAAGCCAAAGAACTATAACAAAACTGTCTCAATTGTACATTGTGCAGAGAGAATATTTAGTTTAAAGACTTGCTGGAAAAATGATTAGAAACACAAGTGGACACCTATTTCCTCCAAGCCAAAGATACAGATTAACACTGTCTAAGGGTATTTCTGTGACTCAGAAAATAAAAAGGAGGAAAAATGCAGATTTTAGTTCACTTGTGTGGGAACAGATTATTTCTGGTATTTAAACAGATGGTTAGTGCTTCAAAGTGAGATTCTAGGCTTTTCAGATCCATCTGTTGTTGTAACTGTAAAAATGCAAGTATTTGTCTTAGGGGTTCATGAGCAATGCAAGCTACAATTAAACATGCAGGTTACAGCAAAGTTACTGTATTTGTATCACATATGGTTATTTGTCACATAAGCAGCTGTTCTCCTTATGGTCCTGCTGTTTTATGTTTCCCAGTGCTTTGTAGTAAATGTTTCTTAGTAAGTGTGCTTCCTAGCAATGGGTTACATAAATAAATCACCACATCTGCAGAAATGTTGCTGTGTCTTGGTGTGATTTTCATATTTTTTTCTGGTACTGTTGAATTACCCATGTGAACATTTTACATAAGCTTTAATAACAAATGGAACCAATGTAAATAGACTGTATGTTAAAGATGGATACCAGTATACCAACATGAATAGTATCCTAGTACTACATGCACAGTATGACCTCATTTTCTGATTGCACACATCTTGGGATCTCAGGCTAGCCAGGACCACTTGAGAATTAGAGCAAAATGCAAAGTGCTTGTGAAACTAGCAACTTTACCATGTGAGACAGATTTCTTAACAGCTTAGAATTTTATATCTGTTAGCCATATGACAAAGCTTGCTGTAGTGATAGATTTGCCAATATCCCAAATGTCTGAAGTGGGACATTTCTTAATAAATGTACAAGATTTTTCAGGACAGACCCCACCATTTAACAGTGCAAAAGAAATGTTTTCAGTTTAATTAATAAAATAGTTTCTGTAAGATGTTGGTGTTGTGTATTGTTTCCTAACAAATCAAGGCATTTCAGATGCAATACTGCAGTCTTCTGGAACATTTGAAAAAATCTAAAATATATTTTGCTCCTAAAATATTTAGACATTTTCCATTCTTTACACTTTGAACCAGGGCTGCCCTGCAAAATGAGTAACATGTGGTAACCCTCTCTAATGATGACACAGTACTATGAAACTACCTGTTACAGTGGCAGCTTTCTAAGAGTCTTGAAATAAGCAATGGGAATGTAGGCAGAAAAACATGTAGTTTAGGACATATGATTAAGGCTGCGAGCTGCTAACAAACTGCATTCTGTAGTCCAGGACCTGATTTATTCAATTCCAATTTGTCTTCTGTGTGACTCACAGCAAGTCAGTTAAATCAGACACCATTCTCAGGTCACACCTAAAGACAGAAACATTGTCTAGTGGGTTTACTCATTTAAAAAGCAAAATACATGCCTGTACCTCACCTAACCTTGGAAGATGCCCAGGACTTACAGCCCTTCCCATAAAATTATTAACCAGAGAACCCCCCCTACACACACACACTCTCCAGTGACCAGACATGCATTCATCAATGTCACACAATTTTCTTAGGAAACAAAGTTTTGCTTCTTTACCAAGAAAAAAAGAGAGAAAAAGAATATGGGTGGTGGGTTTGGCAATCAGGTGCTGTGGGTATTTGGTTACATTCTCTAACCCAAAGATGATAATGTGCAATGGAATTAGCCAAATTCCGGGTACACTTCCATACCCTGCATATATGGACATACCTGACACAGCACTCTCCTGCCTAGTCCTTGGCCTCCACAGCAATCACACAAACCACAGGACTTGATTTCAGTTGTGTCTGCCACTGGCTGGTCAAAGTCCATTCTTTGCTGAAAACAGTCCAGTTCAAACCACAATGACAATCACTTATTTATTTCAATAAAACATAGACATATAAATCAAGCTATAGCTAACTATGATCATGAAACAGGCCTACCAATAGTACTAAAAGTAAGCCCAATAAAACTGATGTAATGAATTAGGAATGTAAGCATCTTGGTTTAAAGCTCAATAAAATGTCTGATTACAGATGCATGTTTTAAATGGGATATGAATTTCTCACCTGATCTGTAGTCTCTTAACCAGGAAAGTAGAGAATTTTTCAAGGACGATACAGAAAAAATGAGAGAAGTTAGACTGTAAGAGATTAAGGTTCACTTTCAGGGTTTCTCGCAGCTCACTAACAATGCAGTGTGGTTGAATGGATGACTTGGGAACCAGCCCATAAAGGTATAAGGTAATGATCCTTCACTAATGTGACACAAAAGATGCTGGAACTATAGTAAAAGGGATGCAAAGGCAGATTAATACGACTCATTAGGTTTATACAGTCCTTTCAACAGTAGATGGAGATATCAGCGGTCCAGCTGAGACAGCTCAAGATACAGATCTCTGACAAATTCAGGATGTGAGGACACTAAGTCAAGTGTCATCAATAGCAGATCCTGCTGAGGGTTTAGATGTTGGATCTGAGGCATGTTTATCAGATTTCAGCATCAAATGTGCTCAGATTATTCAGCCTTTCCATCAAACTCTGCTCCTCCCAGACAAGTTATGGAAAGATATGAAAAGCTTGGATTTTTCCAAAAGGTATTCTGTATATTTTGCACAGTCAAAATACAGTTACTGGGACCACAGATCACAGGATCATGGATCACAAGAAATACAAGTCTTCCAACCACTTATTCCTTGCCAGTACACACCCATAGATAGTATTCCTACTTTTAACAAGGGCTAGACTGATCAAGCCCAGGGGGAAAATTGTGAGTAGCCATCCAACCATCCAAGTCCCATTTGAAGGAAGATAGTTCATCACAATGGTCAACTTCAGAGGAGCCTTTTCCAGACGTAGGGGAGGTGTTGCATGATGAAACTCTCTCTCTCCACAGCATTTTATTTATCTGCTGCATACTTTTCAACTGTCCAGATTTTTTCAGAATGTCCAGATTTTTGCCTCATATTTTTGATCTGTTTCTCATAAAAACTTTTTCTGGCAAATCACGGGCAAGTCATTGAAGGCTGAAGTCAGAAAATAACAGCAGACATTTGAGTTACAGACTTCATATCCTTCAGAAAATTCATGCTAATGTAAAACCTGTTAGTCTTTCAACTTTTTGAGTTTGTAAGAGCAATATTTAAAACATGTCCCTAGTTTTGGGCCTTTGTCCCCCCATTATTTGTGGCTTTGTCCAGATTTCATACTTTAAGAGGCTGACAGGTAAGAATGCTAGTATATATTTAGATCCCTGGCTCTGGTATTTAAGTGGCAATTTAATTTTGTTTTAGAGATAATATAAAGCAAAAATCATGCCCTCAGGACTCTTCCAGGCTTTCCTGTTAGATTAGGGTTTAAGGCCTGCAATCTTCTTAGTTGAGAACAACTGGGGTTTTCCTAATAGCTTGATATGTTTAGTGAAGTACATTATGAAGGGGGCTTTGTACTCAATTACTGCCCTTATCAATGCTGAATATATAGGTTCATAGGTAGGTACTAGGCTATTGGCCCTAGGGCCTATATAAGTCTATCCAAAAGGTACCCTGGCTTTCACCACCCAAGAAAATTATTTTCCTCTGCCACTGTCAAGCAGAGCCAGAGAAGTGATCCCCGGGGTGAATTTCCTATCTCCCATCCAATCATCAAGATTTTTCTTGAAGAGTGCTAATGAGGAGCTTTGTTTTATATAGATAGGTAGTTTGTTCCAGAGTATGGGATGTCTCTGGGACAGGAATCTATCCCTCCAGCATGTTCTGTTTATTGTGGTGACAAGGTTTAGGTCCCTAGAGCATGTAGCTCGGAGGGATTGGGATTTCTTTAAGTGGAGCTTGTCCAAAAGCTCTGGGTTTGGCATAGCTTTGTGTGTTAGGCAGAGTAGGCCTCTGAGTAGGCTATATGTGATGGAGTAAAGCTGCAGTTTTTTGAGACAGTCTGCCTAGGGCATCTGTTTGAGGCCGGTAATCCTTTTTGTGAGGTATTTCTGCGGCCTTTCCAAAAAGGGGCATTGTACTCTATAATGGGTCTAATGAGTGACGAGTAGAGGGGAACAATGACCTCTTTTTTCCTGGATGAGAAACCTTTTTGTGATGAGGTGTGCCATGTAGAAGGATTTCCTGGCTACTGTGGCGATGTGATTATCAAAGGCAAGACTACTGTCCACATGTGTCCCAAGGCCTCTTATCTCACTTTCAGCATTAAGTAGACTACCGCCTATGTGGTAGTTCATGGGTACAGAGTTTTTACCAAAAGGGATGACAAAGCACTTTTTGGCATTGAGGTTGAGGCCATGGTTTTGACACCAGGCATCTGTCTCTGTGAGGCCCTTTTGTAGGATGTCCACATCTTTTGGAGTTTTGATTATGGTTCCTAGTTTGCAGTCATCTGTGAACTTCATTAGCCAAAGACCTTCTGTGTTAGCCAGTACTTCAGAGAACTAGATACCAAACAGGAGAGGACCCAGGACTGAACCCTGTGGTACTCCACTTATCAGTGGTCTGAAGTTGGATTTGGAGTCTGCTACTTTCACAGTGTTTGTTCTGTCAGTGAGCCAGTTAGCAACCCATTTTGTGACATAGGGTTTTATACTTAGTTTAGTGAGTTTATCTATAATTCCAGAGTGGGGGATGGTGTTGAAAGCCTTGGCGAGATCTAGATAGGATGTGTGGACCACCTTAACCTCATCTACGGCTTTGGTGACCGCTTCAAAGAAGTCTATCAGGTTTAGGAAACATGATCTGCCTCTTACAAACCCGAACAGGGTGGGGTCCTGAGTTTGGAGATTACCAATGTCATTGTTTATAAGTTCCATGATGATACATTCCATAGCCTTGCAGGCCAGGCTCGTCAGGCTAATGGGGCGGTAGTTTCTGGGGTCCGTGGTGGCTTCCCCTTTGTGGAGTGGGATAACCATCGCTGTGTGCCATTCAGTGGGCACATAGCCTGAGGTGAGGCTATGATTGAACATGGTACTTAGGTGGGGTGCCAGTTCGTTCTGTAGTTCATGTAGAACGCAGCCTGTGATGCTGTCAGGTCCCATGGATGCTGTGTTCTTGGCTTTGGAGAGTGTGTTTTTTACCTGTGCAACCACGATTACAGGAACTCTGCATTCTTCTGGTATAGAGATGAGCCCTTTAGGGGATGAGAGGGGGGTAACGTTAGCACTGAACCTATCTACCAGGATGTTGGCAATATCAGTTGGTTCTGTAAATTTAGTGCCATTGTGCTGTAACTCAGAGCAGATCTGAGTGTTGCCATTGAGATTCTTGACATAGCTATAGAATGCTTTGTAGTTGTCTTTAGAGTCAGTGGTGATTTTGTTTTCGTAACTAGCTTTGGAGGATTTTACGAGGGATCTCAGCTTCTTACTGAGGCTGACAAGGGAGTTTCTCCAATCATGGGATTTTACTCCTTTTTGCAACAGTTTCTTTCTTCTGTTGTAAAATTTGTTTATGGCAGGGGACCACCAGATTGGCTTCCTTTTTTTGGAGGACAGCATCTTGGTTCTGTTAGAGATTGCACGATCCATGCACCTGTGTAAGTGCTTATAAAGTGCATTTGTGTAGGATTCAGCAGTCATACCTCTATTGTCCATCAGCATGGGTGTCATGAAGTTTGCCACTTCTGTCTTAAGAAGCGTGAAGTTGGCTTTGGAGAAATTTTTTATGGTGGTTTCCCTAATGGGGGGTGGGGGAGGGATGTGGATGTCTATGGTGATTAGCTTGTGGTCGGATCTGACCAATGAGGAATTGTCCTCTGGTGTGGAGCACCGGTTGCCCATGTTGGTAATAACCAGGTCTAGGATATTGCTCCCCCTGGTGGGGGTGTGGATAAGTTGATCCAAGGCATTGGAATTTATGAATTCCAGAAAATGTTGAGCACAACCGTTGGTACATGAGTAGTTTTCCCAGTTAATGGTGGGGTAGTTAAAATCGCCTATTATTAGGGTGTTAGGTTGTACCCTAATATTTTCCAGTGTATCAAGAAATGAGGAGTGGGAATCCTGGGGCATGGTGGGGGATCTGTAGCAAGCTACAATTTGGATTGCGGTCTTGCCCAGAGTTAGTTGCACTTGGATAATCTCAAATACATTATGCTGAGCAACTAGCCTGGAGGTGTGGATATCCTTAATGAATATGGACACGCCTCTACCTTTAGTGTTTTGGTCCAGGTTAGTTGGCCAAAAGGTGTGGTATGAATTATAGTCTGGTAATGCAGGAGTACTCTCTGGAGCCTTGAACCAGGTCTCTGTCACTGCACAGATGTCGATGTTCTCCATTTTAAGGAGTGCCTGGAGTGAGTGCATTTTGAGGTTTAGACTTCTAGCATTGAGTAGCAATACCTTCAGATTCTGCTTGCTTGTACCTGTTACGGTGTTGAATTTGTCATTTGAACCTTGCCTAAAAAAGGCACTATAGGGGTAGCAAGAGCCTTAGCCAGTATCTGGAATCCCAGGGGCGACAGGTGCAGGCCATCACTGGAAATCATCATGGTTTGTCATTGAATTCATCCCAGGCAGACAGATACTGGATCCTCTTACAATTACACCAGAAGTTTAGCCAATTGTTGAATGGAACAATGACCTCTTTGGATCTGGATGTTATTTCCTTGGCAATTAGTTACACTACGTAGAAGAACCTCCTGACTATTGTCACTATGTTATGACCAAAGGAGAGAGACAATTACCAACCTAAGTTCCAAGGTCCCCAAAGACCTTAATTTTGAAGTGGAGCATTGTCTATGTTGCATGCTGGAGCTTCAGCTTCAATAAGACAGCCAAAGTCTGAATATTTCATAAATATATAAATTAGGAATCACTTCATCACACTTGACTGAAACATAAAAAA
This sequence comes from Protopterus annectens, assembly GCF_019279795.1. Lineage (NCBI taxonomy): Eukaryota > Metazoa > Chordata > Ceratodontiformes > Protopteridae > Protopterus > Protopterus annectens. The sequence continues at coordinate 936,057,909 of NC_056730.1, read as the reverse complement.
GAAAGAATAAAGGTGTATAACACCTGTGTAGAAGCTAAACAGCAGCCCTTATCTTCTTATATTAATAGAATTGAACAGATGAACAATAATGTAGACAGCATCCAACATATGATACCCACAGCAGAAGAACCTGGAACTAGATGAGGTTACCTCAGGCACAATTCTTTGAAACCCGCACAAGTGGTAAGAGCAAAGCGAGATGAATACCATTATAGACAGAGAAAATGCAAATGATTTAGCTTTGTAAAATGCTTAAAAGAAATACAGGGTATTCAAGCTATACCAATTCCTCAAATTGTGTACTGTTAGAAATTCATTATGCACTCTGATGATAGCCATTTCTGCACTGCAATATTTTCTGTACCCAGATGGGTTCAAGAGGAAAGTCTACCTCAAGACTCTTAACAGAATTAAGCATTTGTATAAGACTTACTGGAAATGAATTCTAGACATAAGGTTTTGGTACAAAAAGTCCAGTAAACTCTTCAGAAGTAAGGCAAGCACTAACCACCCCTCAGCCCTTGTACTCTGAACTTTGAGGATACAAGTGCAAGGGTAAATATAATATAAAGGAAGAATTTAGAGGAGCCAGTCCATTAGCATGTGCCTGCACTGTTTTCTTCTTTCAGTATCTGAAACTAGAATACTGTAAAGCGCCTCCTCACCAGTCTGCAGCAAGTACATCTTACAATTTACTTAATTTTGTTAGAAACTGTTGTCTTTGTTCTACCAAACAGTTGAAGATCACTGTATGAAACCAGAGGGATCAGCAGCCTAAAATTCTCTCCATTTGCACTGCATTTCACTGATTTTAAAAAGCTGACATGCTCAGTGTCAGATTTAGATCTCAGAACCAGATGGGGACACACAATTTGGCATCACGGACACAAATAAACATCATTCAACTACCCCCTTGCATGGGTTGCAACCTTAGCCACACACCCCTCTCTGTTCAGCAGTGCTCTTCTCACTTTTTAAATTGGAGCCATTCACCTATTTCTGCCCTCATACAAACAGCAGCTGTGGTAAAATTTATAAACTACCACGTACTGCACCATTGGTTTTGACAGGTTCAGAGGTTCATACTCGTGTACTAGGCTAATGGCCCTGGAGCCTTTACAAGCCTAGCCCATAGACATGCCCTGGCATTGTGCTGCCCAACATTAGTTCCCAGTGCCTCAATCAAATAGAGCCACTGGAGTGATCCCCAGGGTGCACTTTCTATTACCCATCCACTCATCAAGATTTCTCTTGAAGGGGGACAGTGAGGTGCTCTGCTTGATATGTATGGGAAGTCTATTTCAGAGCATGGGCAGTCTCTGGGTAATGAACCTGTCCCTCCAGCTTGTTCTGTTGATTGTGGTAATGAGGTTGAGGTCTCTGGCGCGTGTGGTGCGGAGTGATTGGGATTTCTTTAGATGTAGCATTTCTAACAGAGCTGGGTCAGACATGGCTTTGTAAGTCAAGCAGAGATCACCTCTAAGTAGGCGATATGAGACATAGAATAGCTGGAGTTTTTTGAGTCTCTGTGTAGAACATGTGTTTAACACCTAGGATCCTCTAAGTGAGGTACTTCTGTGGCCTCTCCAGCTGTTGTAGGTGTTTAGTGAGATATATGCCAAATGGGGCATTATACTCGATGACTGGTCTAATGAGGGAGGAGTACAGAGAGATGATCCTGGATGCAAGACCCTTGGTAATAAGATGTGCCACATACAAGGTCTTTCTGACCACAGTGGGAATGTGGTGGTCGAAGGAGAGGTTGCTGTCAATCTGCATCCCCAGATCTCTTAAAACACCTTCATTGTTCAGTGGGCTCCCATCGATGTGGTAATTAGTGGGAACTGAGTTTTTACCAAAGGGGATGATGACGCATTTTTTTGGCATTAAGCTTAAGGCCATGGTTTTGACAGGAGTCATTGGTCTCAGTGAGGCCTTTCTGTAGGATGTCTGCATCACTTGGGGAGTTAATAATGGCTCCCAGTTTGCAGTCGTTTGCAAACTTGGTCAGCCAGAGTCCCTTTGTGTTGCCCTGGACTTCTGAGAAGTAGATGCCAAACAGGAGAGGACCCTGGACCAATCCCTGTAGGACTCCACTCGTGACTGGTCATCAGTCTGACTTGAGTCCTCTACTTTCACACTGTGTGATCTATATGTCAGCCAATTTCCAACCCACCTAGTGATATAGGGGTTGATGCCTAGTTTGGTGAGTTTATCAATAATTCCTGAGTGAGGAATGGTATCAAAGGCTTTGGCCAGATTGAGGTAGGTTGTATGCACAGCCTTACCTTCATCCACAGCCTTGGTGACTGACTCAAAGAAGTCAACCAGGTTGAGTAGGCATGATGTCCCTTTCACAAAGCCAAACTGCGTGTGGTCTAGAGTTTAGGGATTTCCTATATCTTTGTTAATCAGGTCCATGATGATGCGCTCCACAGCTTTACATACCAGACTCAGGCTAATGGGACAATAATTCCCAGGGTCTGTAGTCGCTCCCCTTTTATGGAGACAGATGACTGTAGCAGTGCACCATTTGGTAGGGACAAGCCTGAGGTGAGGCTGTGACTGAACAGGGCACACAGATGTGGTGTCAGTTCACTTTGTAGTTCATGTAGAACACAGCCAGGTATATTATCAGGTCCCATGAAAGCTGTATCCTTTGCCTTGGACAATGCAGCTTTAACCTGCGCTGCAGTAATGCTGGGTGCCTGGCATTCTTCCGGTATTGTGATTGATCCTTTAGGGGAGGAGAGATGGGTAAAGTTGGCACTGAATCTGTCGGTCAGTATGTTGGCAATATTTGTTGGCTCAGTATAGGAGGTATCATTGTGCAGTAACTCAGAGCAAATCTGGGTATTGCTGTGGAGGTTCTTGATATAGCTATAGAAGGCTTTGTGATTGTTTTTAGTGTCTGCTGCAATTCTGTCTTCATAGCTGGCTTTATAGGATTTGATGAGGGATCTCAACTTTTTGTTGAGGTTAATAATGGAGTTTTTCCAGTCTTGGGACTTCACCTTTTTCTGCAACAGTTTCTTCCTTCTGTTGTAGAGTTTATTAATGGCAGGGGACCACCACATTGGTTTCTTTTTTTTGGAGGAGAGCATCTTGGTTCTGTTGGGTATGGCTAGTTCCATGCATTTATGTACATTATTCACTTTTTATAAACTATTATTCACTTTTTATAGTATTTAAATAACACATTTTCTTTCAAATACATCAGAGATTCATAAGCACTATGCTTTTAGCTAAGTATTTATTCCTCTACAAGCCAATATCACTAAAATAAAAACATGTAACTCTATTTTATAAATGTACTTTTATATCTTAAGCTTAGCTTGCAAAATCAAGACATTTTGTGTGATTGTTTGTCAATACCTACATGTACAGGTTTTATAATGAAAGGGAAACATATCCCTGCTTAGTACACATCCTTCTAAAAACTATAACAGTGGTTTAAAGTAATGAGATGAATCCGTATTTTCCCTAACTACATGCTACAGTGGTTGTACTTGTCCACCATTACTGCAGCACAGAGCATTAATATTCTTTAATGCTGCAAGCAGACCACGTAAATAAGTGCAGGAAATAATCCTCTTTTCTTCTGCAATGTTTCATTTCGCAAAACAAGTTGTTGCACCAAGAAATGTTTTGGCAACTCAAATTGGATGCTACCAATTTTCCCAGATTGAAGGAAAAAATTTCCATCTCTAGTGAATTAAAAGGAAGGGCTGCTTGTTTATGATTTTAAGGAAACTATTTTTTACATTTGTTACTTTTTTATGTACACAGCGTTACTCCTTTAAAAGTTATTTTGACAAAGTGTTTTGTGATTGGCTTCTTGGGGTGGGTGTGTTTACAATCAGCTCTTTCATTCAGTTTTTTAAAATACATATGTTTCAGCTCTATTCGTGGTTCTGAAGAGGTCTGTATGTATGACGAAAGCACTTAACCGCGAGAGTTTCAGTCAATGAAGTAACATTTCTTGGAGTTTTGGCTTCCTGGACACATTTTTTTCCTTTTGATTTTGCTCCAGTTCCAGTATGTGCTCGATTGGTATTGCTATTTTATATTGTGTTGTAATGACGTATCAAAAGAGGTGGATCATACTATTTAATATATTTGTATTATGATATGTACTACTGTATGATATTTTCTATTTCATAGTTTGTTTGTCTATTGGTTCAGGTTGTAGCTGAAAATGGTCTTCAGACTAGTCCACCTACCCAGTTAAAAATCTTAAATTAATAAATCATGGGAATCCTTGAAGATCAAGGCTTCTTAGTCTTGTGACCATTATGCCTTGCTAGTTCCTATCCCAGTCTGCACCTCCCCTCTCAAATGGGGCTAGGCCAGTCACACACGGGATGAATTTGTGAATACCTATCCAATTATCCAAGTAGCATATGAGAGAAGATAAGTGTATCATGCTACTTTATCTGCAGGGGGAGTCTACTCCAGAGGTGAGAGAGATGTTGAGTACTGAATCTGTCCCTCCATCTTGTTTTATTGATCTGCCGAAGCTGGTTTATATCTCTTGTTCTGGTACTTGTGGGACCATTTGATTTCTGAAAAGGTACAAGAGATCCTGACTTCTGGGTCCCTCATTTTTCAGACGGTAGGGCATAAGTTTTCCGTGAGGGCACAGAAAAGTGGGACAGTGCTCTGAGTCTTTTCTGGTAGCTTAGTGATTTACACCTGTGATTCTCTTTGTTAGAAATCTTTGGTGTCTTTCTGTTTCAAAAATCTGGTGAGGTACTTCCTGAATAGGCTGATTGGTCTAATCAGTGCTGAATACAAGGATACAATAACATCTTTAGATAAGCATGATAATCTCTGGGCAATCAGCTGCACCAAGAAGTACGATCCAAACCCTATATGTGTGTGTGTGTATGTATTTATGAACATTGGGCTTGTTTTTAAGCTCAGTATATCTGAAGTATGGCCAAACAATCCACTTATGCTGTACTAACAAGCTCAGAAAAAAAAGGAGTAAAACATGGCATATCTACAGCTTGTGGGGTTTAGCTATATTGGCTTGAATGCACTGATGTTGTTGTTGTTGTTGTTGTTGTTGTTGTGTCTTTCGGCTTTTCCCAGTAATAAAGACTTAAAAAAGGAAAAATAAAAAGTAATGGGCATTCAGAAGCCATGATGTACCTGAAACACTGGTATGGCCTTAAGAGATCATTTGCATATATCCCATGGCCCTTCACTACAGGAGGTTTAATGTATTACACAGTAAAGGCTCTAGCTTTGCTGAGTCTTGTAGTTTTTTACTAAATGGTTTGTCTGTGTGACCTTTCTATTCTTTGGTTTGCATTTTAAGCTAGCAAGGGGGATGGTGTCAAATATCATGACAATATCAAGGTAGCCTGCATGTACAGTACAGATTCATTAAACAGTATTTACTTTTTACAAAACCAAGTTAAGATTTTTAATGTCTATGCTAATCAAGTCTGTAGTTATGCCTGTTACTGACTTGGTCCAATCCCCACTAATTATCTTCCTCCACTCTTCAACTGAGTCCAGGTCCTTTGCAGAGCAGTGAGTGTGTCTGGATAAAGGCCCATCAACTTTCCCCCAGGATGGGCACATCCATCCTCCCTTGCCTGTAGTCTCAAGCACACACTACTACTTCAACTCACACGGACTGTAGTCAGGGACTTATCCCTTTAAGTCACCACTGCAGACCTATGGATTGTACCTTTTCACCTGATTATGGTATAAGCTCTTTAGTCAAAGCTGACATAGGTTCATAGGTAGGTACTAGGCTATCTGCCCGAGAGCATTTATAAGTCTAGCCAGAGTGTGTCGGCTTTTGCCACCCATTGATTAATTAACTGATCTTCTGTCAAGCAGAGCCAAAGAACTGATCCCAGGGGTGTATTTTCTGTTACCCATCCACTCGTCAAGGTTTAACTTGAAGAGTGTTAGTGAAGGGCTCTGCCTAATGTAGTTTGGAATTTTGTTCCAAAGCATGGGGAGTCTGTGTGACAGGAATCTATCCCTCCAGCATGTTCTATTTATTGCTGTGGTGAGGTTTAGCTCACTAAAGTGTGTGGCTCGCAGTGACTTTGATTTCTTTAGGTGGAGCATGTCCATCAATTCTGAGTTATACATGGCTTTGTTAAGTCAGGCAGAGATCACCTCTGAGTAAGCAATATGCCACTGAGTACAGCTGGAGTTTTTTTCAGTCGGGCTGCATAGGACATATGTTTGAGGCCAGTAATTCTCTTGATGAGGTACTTTTGTGGTCTTTCCAACTGTTGGAAGTATCTTGTGAGGTACATCCCAAATGGGGCATTGTACTGTATGATGGGTGTGATGAGTAGAGGGGCACTATAACCTCTTTATTTCTAGATGCGATATTGCTGTTATAATATGCTGAGATGATCTTTCTCCTCTGTAGAAACCTGGCTCAAACAATCAAACCTCCTACTCAACACCAAGAAAACTAAGGTAATGCTTTTTACCTTAAAAAGTTGCCAAAATCAAAAGCAATCTTTTACCATAAAGTGAGCAAATAATACTGTCATTGAAACTGTAACTCACAATAAACTTCTAGGCATTATAGTAGATGGCAATCTGAAATATGACCACCATATACTGCATGCCATTAAATCTACACACCAGAAACTAGGCTCCCTTTATAGGATCAATGGATTCCTTACAGATACTGCCAGAAAAATTCTAGCCACCACACTTTTATTGCTAACTCTCTTATATGCCTCTCCTACCCTAACAAACCTTAAACAATATTCAAAGAAAGAAACTTGACTCCTGCTACAATAAAATATCTAAATTTGCCACCAGTCTCTATCGTAGGACCCGCCATTGTCATAGCTTAAAGCAATTAAACTGACTTGAACTGTATAACTACCTAACATATTCACAACTAACTACAGCACACAAACTCATTTATCATCCAGAAAAACATTCTGCGCTACAAAACTTATTGCTGCCCTACAGTCCAGCAAGTGACCTCCATTGCAGTAACAAATTCTTACTAGTCATGAGTAAGTCAAATAATATCACAGGAGACCCACTCTATTGCGACTATGTTACTAAACTCTGGAATTGTATTGCCAAACAAATAAAACTGTCTGACAAACTCAATAGTTTTAAACGACTACTTCAACATCTTAACCAATCCTGGTCCTGCCCATGCTCATCAACAGGTTAAGACTTTGTGCTCACCATACGATACTCTCCAAATACTCTCCTTAAACAGAATTCTCTCAACCTCTCACTGAAACGAAAAAACATAACTGCTGCCTGTACAATCCACTACGTTGCACGTAGGCTTTCTCTTTAGTAACTTCCTCCTCTGTAAAATCTTAGAACGTATAAATGTAACTACTGTTTGTGTATAAATGTAAATAGAAATGTAACCACTCTGTGTTTAACTGGAACTAAGTATAATGCGAGGATATATATTATATGAACGAAAGTTCATACAATCGAATGCTCTGAGTGAAAATTCCAGACATCGAGATGCGTGCTGTGGGATCGCAGTACAGTGAAGATTGGAGTATTTTCCCTTTCCTCAATGTAGTGCGATCTCAGAGTTGGTATATATATTTAGCTGGGGGTGCAGCCCCCACAATATTGTTTTCAATTTTTGGAATTGTCGCTCATTAGAGTGTTCAATTATATGAACTTTTGTTCATATAAAATAGATCCTAATGCAATGTAAACAAAATGAGCTTTTCGCCTCAGGCCTCTGTTGAAAATGGGTATTACCCAGTTGGACTTTCCTGGTAAACAAAGCAAACAAATAAGCAATATTTCAACATTTTTCTTGATTTACACATTTTTCCTTTGTGGTGCTTTAACTGCACTGACTGGTTAGCATAGTTTGTTTCCATATCTGTTTTGTAATAAGTTACTTTTTTTAAGCATCATGGTTTGTTATTGCTCAGGTTGTTTGATATTTGCTACTATTTTAAAATGTTACCCAAGCAGCATCTATTTTTAAATTAAATGTAAGTATTTGACAGAAAGAAATGCAGTCAAACATGAGTAATCCAATTACAATTGTATAATATAATCACCTAGCTCAAACCACTTTATTACCATTAGTGACACCAACACAGCAGAAAAGGCTCCATCAAATGTAGTGCAGAGGAAATGCAAACTTAAAGGATAAGCCAGGAATGAGAAATATAACAGAAAATGGAATTTAACACAATAAAAATAACAGTAGAACAGGACAGGACATGTCAATTCACTCTTTTGTCTTCAGCCACTTAAAGACACTGGCCTACTATGCCTAATGATAAATATTGACATGGCTATAGTAAAACACACTACTCCAGTGATTATGCAAACTAAATACTGCTGGCTTGCTCAGAAGAATGTTAAACACAGCCCCTTCTCTGTATGTGATTTTACAAATGCCATCTTTTGTCCTGTGCTTGTTTATACTACTCATATTCCATACTCTTATAGCTTCCTTTTACTAATACCACATCCTTTGTGCCTCAGTGCTTCAAGGCATTAGCTGCACAGTACCCATTTACATGTGCCACACTATACCAGTACATCAGTTGTCTCTGAGGAGCATGGCAATAATCCCTGACAGTATTATTTCAAAAATAAGCACAATACTTGTTCTATTCTACCTCCTGCCATGGAGGCAATTTCACTTCTTTATGAGTCTATCTCTGTAGCAGTAAAGTGACATCAGCCTCTGAATGTATTTCAGCAGCAGATCACTTGTCACTGTCTACCTCCTTGTACTAGAAGCTGACACTGTGCACCTCATTTCACTAGCTGCAGATCACATATTCATCTTTTTTGCACCAGCAGTAGAACAGCCTCCAAGCACCATTAGTAAGTCACATGTCACTCTGTCGCTCCCTGGAACAGCAGCAGATGGTGTCTCCTTTTATAAGCATATATAAGCATATACAGCACTTAACTGTAATAGTTTTGCTTCTTTATTAACACAGTACTTGTCTACCCAACTTGCTCTTTACATCAGCATTATAATGCTTGTCTGATGGTTCCTTGCACCAACAATTCTTGTGTCTGATCACTTTCTGGCATCACTGAATTTTTATGTGAATGCGTGTACCACTCTGGATTAAAGCCAAGAAGATTTGAGCATAGAATTTTTCTCAAGAAATGCTGTTGTGACATAAAAAAAGAAATATCGTTGTTGTATAGAGTACCCAAAATTTATAACGTCATACCTCATCAATGAGCCTCATAATTTTAATGTGCCTGCAGGACTTACTACTTCTTGACAGCCTACAATTGTTTGTGGAACATTTAATAATTAGTATGTTTCATCAGTTAAGGCAAAGCTCTTTGTTCTGATATGCACGAGTACTTCACTGAGAAGCAGCCTTGCAGCTCCAACATGTGCCCTCAGTGCATGGGTACAGCGAGAATTCTGAAGATCTTCTTACTGTGCTAAGTGTAGAACACAAAAAGCCATTTTTTTACAATTTACAGGGACCAGCTATATAACCAAAATAAACAGATTCTATTTGGCAGACTTCTGTGATATGCTTCTTTTACAATTAAAATCAGATTCAGACTAAATTAAACCAATTAAAATGGTGGGCATAAACTATAGTTTTATTTCACAATCATGTAAGGCAACCGGGGAGGTCTATTTTCAGTTGTTTTATTAAGCTATAAAATAGGTTGGCAGTCTAGATGTAGAATATTTGATATTGCATCATTAAATTTATGTACTACACACAAAAAATGTTAACACTATAGGGGGCAGTTTTCCTTTCTCCTGTTAAGAAATTTGAAACAATTAGCTATTCACTAAACACTATAATCTGATACTACAGTGACAAGGTGTGGCTCCCAAATGTCATTTTATCAGCAGATATCGATCACACTAATGGCAGAATGTGCACTAGTACAAGTACATGCCTTATATTCTCACATGTATACTCCAGAGATCATTGTGATTTTGTTTAGGTAATCTACAGTCATTACTGTGAAAAAAACATTGTAGCATTACATCTGCTTGCAAAATTAAATGATCCTGAAACTGGCTGCCCCCAAATACATAACTATCTTATAGCCTAGTTGTTGCATTTCACACTTTGTTATAGTAAGCAAAATATAATTACTAAATGCTAATACATAACTGTTCACAAGCCACAGCAAAAAATAACTTCAGACTTTGAATACTGTTGGACTCCTCCATTTTTGATGTTGTAAACAAAGAATCATGGCTGGAATCTGTACACAAGTTGTGTGGTATACAAGGGACCTTTGCATGGTTCTTGGAAATGTGCTGGGAGGTTTTGACTGACGGACCACAGCTGTACTGCCTAGCAAGATAATATGTATTGCAGAATGCAGCATGTGCAAATGAGTGCATAATGACACTTAAATGACAGTGTGCAGGGACGCCTCATAGACATCAGTGCAGGCATCACACTGCTTGTTTATGCACTACAATATAAGATAAAAGCAAGTAGAAATACAACAGAGCAGCAGTTAGTAGAGGCATTTGCAACTGCAGTCATTTGTGTTGAGTAGCCTTATGTTCCCCTAACTACCAGCTGTGGTGCATGGTTGCACATCCTCATAGACCTAGGAAATAAGCATTGCTGGCAATGCCTCACCTACCCCAGTAAAGACCATAGTGGATGATGATATTATGTGGAACATGGTCAATGTGTTTTGCCTACATGCTGACTCTCTGTGTACCTTTTCTATACTCATGGATGCCAGGTTATATGTACGTCTTGCTGTCCTAGCCAAAGGGACTTTTCAGTGACCAGCTGTAGACATACTGGTTATTTTCCAGGCCTCTGCCTAATGGATACCCAGCATGTTTCTCAGCAGTGTACTGTTACATGTTAATGAGTATATATGGTTCCACATGGCTGAATAGAGCACAGCCAGTACTCTCCTGATTTAGCGAGTGCCACAGACTGCATTCACCTGGCAATAAAGGCTCCCTATGGCCCACAATCTTAGACATCCATCAATATGAAGGGCTACAACTTTCTCAACTTCTGGGTAGTCCGCAATGTACATGGGACCATTTTCAATGCGTGTGTGTGTGTGTGTGTGTGTGTGTGTGTGTGTGTGTGTGTGTGTGTGTTTAGGGTGGGCAACCTGATAGATCACATGAGTCTCATATCTGGCATACATTTATAAGTGAGACAGTGTTTTAGCCTAATGACCTAATGAAACTCCTATTTCCATAAGCTTGTGTAAAAAACCTTTAATCCCATCCAAATTACTTTTTCTTAAACATTTCTACATACCCTGATTTTTTTCACATCCTTAGATATTTTATTCTATAATACCACCATTCCTTAGTTTATAAAAGAATGGTATAACTTTATTTTGGATAGTTTAGTACGGAATCTTAGATTGTTGTGCCTTTGTGTTTTATTACATCTGTTGACTTCTATATCATGCACTATCTGTAATATTGTGTCATAAAAAGTTATAATTGCAAAAATTATTTTTCCAGATATATACCTATTGGGTATAGTGTATAAATTCAGATGTTTGCACCTATTTCTGTAATTTAAATTTTTGATTGCTACTATCTTTTCGTGAAATTTCCTTTGAATTTTTCAAGAATATCAAATTGCCCAACAGTATATATGTAAAATGTATTTGCCTCATGCCTTGCAGGAATATTTTTTATTATATAACTCATTATATACCCCATTTGCCTCATTGCTTTGGCACTTACTTATTGAACATGAGAGCTGAAAGTTAAATTGACTGATATTGTTATTCACAAATCTTTGTAATAGTTTGCCTCCTTCAGAGGTAGTGATGTTAAATATACTGATTTATTCACATTACATTTTCCAAAATACATTATATTAAATTTGTCATGCTGAACTTTATGCTAATTTCATCAGCCCATCCTTTTGTCCGCTTCACATAGGTGTTCAAGGCATCAACATCAGATGTATTTTGTGCAATTAAAATGATTTTACAGTTATCATATTTGTTCATCCAGCAAAATCTGTTCTTGGAAATTGCTGAAAGGGTGATATTAAATAATTTAGGCCTAAGCCCTGTGGTACTTCTGATTTTACGGATAAGTAGTTCGACTGTATTTCTTGCGTAGTTATGAACTGTGATCTTCTGGTTAGCCAGGACATAATCCATCTATTTAGGTAACTGTATCCCTTTGCTTTAAACAAGCAGAAAGTGAGTAGCTGCTCAGAAATGAGATTGTGTATGCATGAACAAGTTCTCAGCTTTAAATCCTAGCTGGTACCTTTGACAATAGAAGTACTGAACACTTAGCCTTACTGTGATTTCAAATAGTACTAAATATTACGGTCTTACTGAATAACAAGCTTGTTTAGCAGCATTCAAATTAAAATTGCACACTCAGCATTATATTAACTATTTTATCTGCATGAATGAAAAAGAGAAGTCAACACTTCATAACACCCCAGCAGTTCATCATGTACAGTTACATTTCTGTGGCAGTCAGCATTGTGGACTCAGCCTAACATAATCATAAAATCGGATATTTTCAGTATAAGGTACATTTGTTGCCATTTAAGTCACATAATGTACCAACTGTCATCTGTCAGGAGGAAAAAGTTCTTGAGTGTTATAATTCTCAAAGAAACACAAATCGGTGTTCAGTTCATTTGCCACAATACCGCAAATCAAATTAACTTTATCCCCATGTTTTTTTTCTTTCCAGGGGTGTACAGAAGTGACCTTGAAGAATTACATCTAACATGTCTGACACAGAATGATCAGAATGAGAAACATGTATACCTCCTGGGTTGTCACTATTTCTAAAATTAACTGCGTCTATGGACACTCATCCTGCTTGGGAGTGTTGGACTTATCTCTCCTGTGCTACCTGTGTTTGGATATTTCCTGCATTTTATTAGATATTATACAATGCAATCTCGGCAGACACGAAAAACGTGCACACTGATTGGCTAATCCAACCAGCGTGCACATTGTAAATCCTAAGCAACTAACAAAGAAGTCCGGCTGTTAATGTATCATGCAGCGGCAACTGGAAAACAAGTAAATACATAGATGCACCAAATTATCACACAGCCAACTGCAAACATGTAAATAAAAACATTATAAAGCAAAACTATGCAACCCTAGAAAAAGCGGAAATATTCCGGCTGTTAATGTATCATGCAGCAGCGACTGCAAAACAAGTAAATAATACATAAATGCAACAGATCATCACACAACCAACTGCAAATATCTAAATATTGTAATGCAAGGCTATGCAACCCTAAAAAGCGGAACTATTCCCAATACTAAAATGTGTAAAATACATACAAACTGTTCCTTATGCTACTAAAACATACCCTTAAATGTCCGTAACTCAGTTACATTTTAGCTCTGTCATTGCACAGAAACCTGCACGCTAATTGGGCAATGCAAGTAGTCTTCATATTGTAAATCAAAAGAAAGTGACAAAGTGACTCCGTCAGCTAACGTAGCATACAGTTCTACTGGAAATTAAATAAAAAGTACACAAAAACATATTTCTGGCATACCAAGACGCACAAAACCATTCTACAACAGCAAACCTAATTTTACGAACATTGAAAAAGAAAACAAATAATGAGCACTGTAGAAAACAAAAGACCTGACACACATACCCAGCTTCCTAACTTACTGTAGTATTAAAAAGCAACGTAAACCCTACAGAAACACCTTAGCACCAACCACAGTGCACGTAGCATGTCTTCTACTACTAGAAACTGTATTTTACAGTTAAAACAAACACCGAACACCACCCTCCTCTGTTTGATTACATCCCTTCACAAATGTGCATGAGCCTTCTTAAACAGAAACACTATAAAGTGACACACAAAAACTACCAAAAGGAGATTCCACAGAATAACTAAGGGACTCTGGCTAACAAAGTTCGCAGATGACTGCAAACTGGGAGCCATTATTGAATCCCAAAATTATGTAGATATTCTACAAAAGGGCCTTACAGAAACAGATGCTTGGTGCCAGAGCCATGGGCTCAAGCTTAATGCCAAGAAATGTATAGTTATCCCCTTTGGTAAAAAACATGTACCCATGAATTACCACATAGGTGGCAGTACACTAAACACCGAAAGTGCGATGAGAGACTTAGGGACACAGGTGGACAGTGCTCTCACCTTCGATAACCACATCGCCACAACAGTCAGGAACTCAGTCTATGTGGCACACCTCATCACTAAGGGCTTTTCATCTAGAGAAAAGGAGGTCATTGTCCCACTGTACTCATCCCTCATTAGACCCATTACAGAGTATAACGCCCTGTCTGGTATGTACCTCACAAGACATCTGCAACAGCTGGAAAGGCCGCAGAAATGCCTCACTAAAAGAATCATATGACTAAAGCAGATGCCCTATGCTGACCATCTAAAAAAACTCTGGCTATACTCTGTGGCATATCTTCAACTCAGAGGTGATCTCTGCTTAACATACAAGGCCATGTCAAACCCTGAAATGTTGGACATGCTCCACTTAAAGAAATCCCAATCCTTCAGAGCCACATGCTCCAGGGATCTAAACCTTGTCATCACAATGAACAAAACATGCTGGAGGGACAGGTTCCTGACCCAGAGACTCCCCATACTCTGGAATAGACTGCCCATACATATCAAGCCTCCTTGGCCCTCCTCAAAAGGAACCTTGACGATTGGATGGGAGATAGGAAATTCACCTTGGGGATCATGTCAGTCGCCCTGCTAGACAGGGATCCAGGGGAAGTAAATACTGTGGGAAGAAATATCCAGGGAATTGTTAGGCTAGGCTTGTATAGGCCTTAGGGCCGATAGCCTAGTACCAACCTATGAACTTAATAAAAAAAAAATGGAAGTAAACTTTGATTTAATAACTGAAAAAGAAATGGAAGAAATATTTGACAATATACCAGAAGCCATGATGAAACGGTCAACATGCAAGGAAGTTCTCCAACAACAAGAACAGGAAGTGCCACAACATAAGACGTCCCAGAGAGAAGACAACAATGTGAGAACTCATACACTTCAGAAAGGTAAAAAAACATTTCAAACCTATACCACACAGAAACCTAACAAAAGACAAGCTGAAAAAACACCTGAAGAAATAGCAATACTAGAACTGGAAAAAGAAGATGCAAGTACAAGAAAACAAACACAGTGTGCTATAAACATATTCCAAAACTGGCAAAAGCAAACAAATTACACCATAGACTTCCACAGTATTACACCAGAAAACTTAAACACAATACTTAGAGAATTCTACGCTATAGTACGAAACAAAAGGAAAAGAATATGCAATAAGTACATCTGTATCCCGAAGTGCAGGACTCAAAAGATATATAAACAACCCACCATTCAATAGAAAGATTAACATAATCACAGATATACTTCTAACAAATGCAAATAACATATTTAAATCAATTATTAAAAATTACAGAAGACAAGGAAAAGATACAGCAGAACATCAAGACCCATTAACAATACGAGAAATAACCCAACTGAGAAACAGCTAAATACTTTCCCCAAACACAGCAGACGGACTCGTAAGAAAAGTCTGGTTTGATATACAGCTATACTCCGCATGACGTGGGAATGAAGGAGTACGATACCTCGCAGAAGACAGTTTTACAATGAAGATACAGATGGCACAGAATATGCAACAATACAATTTAACGAACATACAAAAAACCACAAAGAACATGATGATGTCTCAAAACATTTACTAAGAGGAGTCATGTTTGAAAATCGCACAGACCCTTTATGTCCTGCAAAAAGTTTCAAAAAATACCTACAAAAATGGCCACCTAATACAAAAGAACTGTTTCTGCACCCAAAAAGACATCCATAACATGTACTTGACAAAATGGAAACATGGTACGCAACACAAATGATGGGAATAAATTATCCTTCAAAAATGTTACCAGAAATCTGCAACCTAGCAAACCTATCAAAGAGATACACAAACCACTCCTTAAGAGCAACAGCAGTAACATTACTGTCACAATCAGTGGATGGAAGCATGACAAATAATTACTGTGACGGGACATAAAAGTGAAACATCACTACGATCATATTATCAGCCATCAGTAGAAGAATTCAAAACATGGGGAAAAATAATCTCTGGAACACAACAAGAAACACCAAAAAAAAATCCAATAAACGAAGATAACATCAATAATACAACAGACAACGGACCAAAAAAAAAAAGAAAAATGAAACTCCATAATATAGAGCATCCATACCTTGAAAATGAATCAGAAAAAAACACAAGACACAACAGATAATAAACTATGGAACAATAAATATCTACAACATAGAAACCCAACAAAAATAAGTAAATAAATGTATACTTATATATAACTAAAACCATATATCTGCTTATATATATATATATATATATATATATACATATATATATATATATATATATATATATATATATATATATATATATATATACATATATACATCTATATCTATATATACATCTATATATATATATATATATATATATATATATATATATATATATATATATATACATATATATATATATATATATATATACATAAAACTAACTATAAACACAATCGCTCATTACAGGTACTACACTAACAGGAACTCAAACAAACATATGTGGGTAAATCCAGCGTTACCCACACCCAGCTGTGGGTTATTGCTATATTATAAAACAGGAATGCAGTAAGCAGCTGGACATTCTTAATGAAATGCTTAAAAAACATTCTGAACAGATATCAGCTACTGAAGAAACTGTGACTGACATAGATGGAAGAATGACAGAAAGTGAAAACCAGAACAAATTCATGTTCTTCTTCTTTCGGCTTTTTCCCAGTTAGGGATCACCACAGTGGATCACCTGTCCACTCATGATTGGCAGTGGAGTTTTACGGTGTTGAGTTGCCAGCCGGGCGCCCAACCTTCCACAGAAGGCAAACACATGCACGCACTCACACCTAGGGCCAATTTAGAGTGTCCAATCCACCTATAGCATGTCTTTGGGATGTGGGAAGAAACCAGAGCACCCAGAGGAAACCCAAGCGACCACAGGGAGGATATGCAGACTCCGCACAGAAGGCACCCCAGCTGAGGATCGAACCGGAGAACCTCTTGCTGTGAGGTGGCAACACTAACCACTGCACCACCGTGGCCGCCCTAACAGAACGAATTCATATTGAAACAAAATACAAAGCTAATTAAAAAGTTGGAAGACCTTGAAAGTAGATCAAGGAGAAATAACATTAGAATTTATGGAATAGTGGAGAAAGAGGAAGGCAGCAACATGATTACATTTCTTAACAATTGGTTTTCTACAGCACTGAACATGCCAGAATCCCTGTCATTTGGAATTGAAAGGGCTAACCGGTTGTTAGCAAAACCAACATCAACCATAAATTCTTCTAACCCTAGGTCCATTATTGTCAGATTCTTGTCTTCTCAGGACAAGGACATGGTATTGAAATCTGCATGGACAAATTCTCCTATCAAAATAGGGGAAAAGGTAATTTGTTTTGATAATGACTACACCACTTCTGTCATATCCAAAAGGAAGGAATGTATCCCTCTAATTAAATCCCTTAAAAAATTAACATTAAGGCTCAAATTATTTTTCCTGCAGAAAAAATGGAATGGTCATCTCAGAGTTTGAAGAGATGGGCAACAAAGAATGGATGGACTGTTAGTGAAGGACCAAACAAAACTAAAAAACTAAAGGATAAATGAATAAAACTTCACTGAATATGATTACTTTACTACAAGGGATTTTATTTATGTATTTATTTTTGGGATACCTCAACAAGATAAAGGTAAAGTGATATACTTCTATATATGTGTTTTCCCCTTCTTTCTGTCCTTTCTCTCTCCTCATTATAAAGTTAGTGTTGTAAGGTCATTTCAGATATAATTAATACACATACTGCGAAAATACAGTCATATAGTGCTTTTGATGGTGAATGGTATTTTAAAACCGATGTTTCTATATGGGTCAATGGTGGGGTAACAGCATAATTTAATATGGAGCTGCTTTGCTATTATATTATATAGGTTTGTTTTATACAACTGTTATTTCTGATCTTGAATAGAGATTTTACTGAAAAAATAACTGGGTACAGATATTAGATATATATTTGGTTGACCTGCATGTTAATGTAAAAATAACATATGTTACTGGTAAACAGACTGAGTTATATTGTTTTTTTTAAAAGAATCTGCAGCCTTTAAAAGCAATGTGCATGTTTCTGATACATGAAATGTGATATATAACTTAAACAGTGTAATTACTTGTAAGCAGCCTATATTTAGTGCAGTAGATGCTGTGCATGCGTTTTTACCTCTTGAGAACTCAAAAAGAGCTTCACAACTTGAATTTCCCACTGGGAAGGCTTGTTTTGCTTTCAGAGTCCTTTTTTCCAATGCATGAGCAGCTTAAAGCACCAAGCACCAAGTCTGAGAAGCTACAAGCGGGGAAACACAACACGATGACATCACGCGACCTTTGAACTCGCGTATAGCCGCAAAATGCAGAAATGAAGTTGAAAATACTATCTAGAACAAAGAAAAATGGCTCTCACTGATATTATGGTTTAAGGGTGGTTTAGTTAGGTGTTTAACTTAACCTGAAACTTTATGTTTCAAGAGCGTATGTATACATAGTTTTGGGTTTCAAAGTTCATTAATGAACAAACTTTACTCATCCATGGTAAACAATCTCAAAGCACAGCTGAAGTTACTGCAGATGAAATGTATTTCGATTACTAGGCATATCATCACACAATACAATGTCTTATAAGTGCTTATCACTAAATGTTAATGGTTTGAACAATAACAACAAAAGGGCTGGTTTGCTTAAATATATTAAAATGCATAAGGCTCAGATAATTTTCCTGCAAGAAACACACTTTCTAAAGGAAGACATACAAACATTTTCTTTTAATGGCTATGCAGTACTTGTCAACTCTTGATTTAAATCCAAAAGAAGGGGTACACTTATATTATGGAATAATACCTGTACTATACAAAAATTATAAATACATATTCAGATAAAGATGGGATGTTAAACTTAGTGGTACTGGAAAGTAACAGGAAATATTACACGTTAATAAATTCATACTTGATATCTGGGTTGGGAACCAAACATGTCAACAAATTTTTGGATTTGATCACAATGTATGAAAAGGGAGAAATCATACTGGCAGGTGACTTTAATTGCTTATTATCAGATAAAGACACCTCTAGAAGTAATAAAATAAAATTAACAACACAAGCCAAGAAGTTAAATGACTTTACAACATCAATGAATCTTAGAGATGTATATAATTTAAGAGCACAAAATTCCTCTACAATATACTCACTATTCTTTCAGGTTTGACACACAAACAAATACTGATAAGATTTTTGTTTCAAACAATGTATACTCTAAAGTAAGTGATGCATGGATTAAGACATGCCCACTCTTGGACCACAATGCAGTTTTTTTAGTCTAACCATTAAGAATGGTGATAGTTTCACAAAGGATTCCAGCATATATAACAAAACTAAAAGAATTCAGTTAAAGGAAATGGGCATGTTTATTGAAATCAACAATAATGGTGAAGTAACAGATATTATTTTATGGGATACATTGAAATTATATATCTTTGGCAAAATAAAAGCCTGGCACTTTCGAAAAAGAAAAGAATGGGACAAAGAACTCTTAGAACTACAAAACAAAATAGACAATGCAAAACTACAATTCAAGTCAAACGATAAAGCAGCATATATCGAAATTTCAAAATTAAACCAGAAACAGTTGGAAATATTAAATCACAAAGTTGCTACAGACATGGAAAAATTAAAACTACAATCTTACTCTGTAAATCCTAGGCATCTACACAAATTGGCTATCAGATCCAAAAAATGAATAATCAAAATCATATTAATGAAATTAAACATGTTGTTGTTGTTTGTCTTTCGGCTCTTCCCGGTTAGGGGTTGCCACAGCGGAACTCCGGTCTGCTAATGATTGGCAGTAGATTTTAATGAACGCCGAGGTGCCAGCTCGACGTCCAACCTTCAACGAAGGCACGCCCTCACACATGTCTTTCGAATGCCACCCAACCGTGGGAAGGACTATAAGAGTGGTTAATTCAGTTAAAACAACAACTGATTTAAGGGGTATATTAGAAGCATTTCAAACTTATTATTGATCAATAAATGATAAAAATCCACCTTTAGAAACAGATAATGTAATAGGAACCAATATTCAGAGAGGATAACAATTTTTCAAAAAAACTCCCACTACTGTCCTTTAAACAACAATGCAATCTACAGAACAGTATGGTAAAAAGCAGAGTGAAGCAGTAGAAAACACATTTCAAGTGGGTGAATCAACCTGCTCTCATCCAAGATGGAGATATAACAATATTGCCACTCATTATGAAACTTTTTACAAAATCCAAGAGCACCAGACATTTAATGTATATGTATTATGTTCCACACTCCAGTATTTCTTTTCTACTTCCCTTCCTTTGTTACCTTTTCTTAACCTCCCACTTCCTTAAATCCTTAACCCACTATGATCATTTTTTACTATTCTTACTCCAACTTCTATCTACCTGAACTTAATGACTCTAAAACTATACTTAATTCTTTTCTTGCATGAATGTATAAATAGCTGATCATTAACATATTTTTGTCATACAAACTAATAACTCTGGCCTATCTTGTAAGCAAGGCTTAAATTATATTAATTACTCGTCTGTTTTTGATTGTAAATATTCTGTATTCCTGTGATACTGTCACAATCTGTGCAACTACTGTTTAAATTTATATTCTGTATATAGTATACTGTGGAGATTTTTTCCCCGGGCCTCCGCTGAAAATGGGCGTGTGCCCAGTCGGACTTTCCTGGTACACAAATGTCAAATAAATAAATAAAATAAAATAAATATAAATGTATATATAACGTACATGTGTGTTTGGGTGGAGAATGTGTGCAGTGTATAAACTTGTTGCATGAGTAGTTCAAGTTGCAGTGGTAGGGTGTCTGAGACAAATATAGTATTTAACAGTCAAGCCTGTGACCTTTGATCTATGTTAGTAATCAAAGAAGGTTTTACAGTTTGGAAATGAATCCTTCTACTGTTAATACTAAAAGATGTGCATTCTGAAGCAAGTATACTCATCCTGGTGATCTCTTATCACTTCAATCTCTTCAGGGTCTACAGTGATAAGAATAGCACTGTGTTAATATTTGTGAATGGCACGCAGTGGCAGGTTATATATGTAGCTAGTATAAGTCTGACTTACAGTACAAAGGTGGTGAGTGCTGTTTCACTTCATCTACTCACTGACTAAGGAGGTCAGAAATGCAATGCCTCACGTCACTGTAATGGTAATGGCACTGCTCCCCTAATGCCAGTGGTATGTGTGACAGCCTGGGACAAACCACTGCATGCTTCATTCTTATACTGAGGCCCTTGATAGCCCTCCTGCAGATGCATCTGGCTGTAATCCTTAAGGAGATGGTACAGAAGGATTTTTCACTCCTCCACACACTACCTGTCTGGTCTATTAATGGCACTATCCTCTTGCTCTCCAGCCATGATGTCTCATCTTGAAGAATCTTAATGAAAATGGCAGTAAACTGGCACCCAAAGCAACTTTCATGCGTACCATACATCGCTCACTACTAGGCATCAACTGTCTCCTTAGTTGCACAATGCATAATGGGCTAAGATAATAAAAGCACTGTATTTTTATGGTTCCCAATGGCACTTGAAGGTGTGAAACATGGCTGTCCTGTATCCCTATGTTTACTGTTAAGAAATCAGACACTACAGAAGTTACTTATCCATGTGGGAAATAACCCCATGTAAAATGTTGGTACAGGTCACAGGTGTGTCATATGTGGGATTTATGAGAGCTACCTAGGTGACCTGCACATACACTGTAATTGATACCCTGTGTATTACAGACCAACTGGCAGTTGATGGACTAATACCCTTTACAGTTCACATATCTCCTTTCTAGTTCATCGGTTAGGAACTTTATTTCAATGTGGGTACAGTCTATGGCTCCCAGTACCTCAGAGAAATGGGCCGCATTATATAAATCCCACATGGTGTTCGCTCTCCCTTCTGGGTTATGTGGGAAGCACAAATGATTCCCCTAAATGCTGAAGCATGGTATCACAAAACTGATAGAGTATTCCAAAGGTAAATGCCTAAGATACCCCCACCGTGTCCCCAGTAGGTCACCGAAATGTCCCTGTAGCTAATACTTGGAAAGCCACACATATCTTATTATCCACTGAGATAGGCACTCACTGACTTCCATATGGCTGTAGATGATGCTGACACTTGTCCACAGTTTGCTGGATGGTGTCACTATCCATATGGTACTGGTCCCCAGTGTCGCTATTGAGGAGTCCATGAAATGTTAGGCATAGTCAGATAAGCCAGTGCCTCTAGGGAAGATGTTGCTCACCATCAGGTACTACTGTGGCAGTGACAGCCTCTTGCAGGTAAACATTTACTATTGAGTAACAATCTCTGTCATTAGTTAGCAATGTCTTTACACTCAACAACATTAGGTTGTGTTCATATCTGTGTGGAAAAAGACCCACTGAGCAGCATTTATGTGTTTTAAATCACTCTCCCATAATGTTTTGCCACATTATCGTATATAGAGAGGCTCATTTTAATAATATTGCTTATTACCATGTGGCAGTTAGCATAAACCATGCCCAGTTGAGCTGCTTGGGCTACTTGCCTCATAGACCATGCGTTTCTAAATCTCACCCACCCTGCATGTGTCCGCTCATCACACAGATTAACTTATCATAATATGGAACATTTTCTGAATCCCAGCCCCTGTCTCGGGACTCCCTGCTTTTATTCATAACACAACACTATGTCTTGGACTTTAGTACTATTATTTATATATTTTTAAACAAAATCTCCATCCATTCTCTATAGACTTCACGGGGTAACATTTTACTTTACTTTTGTGGATTTAACCCATCTTTCAACTCACCTGTACTTACTGTGATTTTATTTTCCGGCTGACAGATAGACTTCATGACTAGAACTAATGCTTTCACAAAATGTCTAGATATTTTCTTCATATTTTTGGTCTGTTCCTCATAAAATTTGTGGTTTTCTGCTGAATCACTGAGGACTGAAGTCACTAAATAGTGACATAATTGTCATTATTTAGTGACTTCATATCCATCAGAAAATGCATGCTAACGCAATTTCATTTACTACAGCAACTTTCTAAGTTTATAAGAGCATTACTTAAACTCTGTCCCTATTTTTGGGTCTTTGTCTTCCCATTATTTCATGCTTTGTCCAGATTTCTTCCACTAACAGGTTGAGAGGTATGATGTTTTCCATTTTTCCATCTATCCCAAAATAAACAATCATTCTACTGTATCATTCAGGGAGGGTCTTCACTTTTACTCTCGGCTATGACAGCTGCCATTTGCATGTGCATGCACACACACACACACACACACACACACACACACACACACACACACACACACACACACACGACATCTGTCTCAGTTATTTGTGCTATAGTTCTATTTGTGCTATAGTTCTAAGCATCAGAGTTAACACATTGACATTTTTTTTCCTCACATGGCTATTTTTTAAATTCTCCCTCTTGGCCACAAGAAAGAAATTATATATCTACTTGTCATTTCCAGACAAAAGTGGGTATTAAAGCACTACAGATAAATGCAATAGCTGGTTAACCTCTGATGAAGGGCCCCTTTAGGTATGAAAGTAAGTGTAGTATAAAACATTTGCTGAGGCATTAAAAAGTATCACATCACCTCTGTGATCCAGGGGGAGGGGTAGACACACATTTACACAAACAGAGGAACAGTGATTGACTATGTGGGTCAATAATAGAGAGCACTGGACCTCACTTAAGCGTGCGTCCAGAACAGCAAGTAACATGGTTATGAGAGCATAAAGAGTTTTTTTATTGCTTGGCAGCCAGAAATCACACATTAATTTATATTTGATTGCCTTGGTCACTGTAGCTATATGCCTCCATTAGGTTTCATTTAAAAAATAAATAAACAAATACATAATGACTCACTGTTTCATGGATATGACTATAGAAGGCATGACTCTTCATAAAATAGCAGTTAACTTAAGACACTGAATTTCTTTTCACGTGATTACTTTCACAAAAATACACTGCATCCTATAATAATATGCTTGCATACTCTCTAAAAAGAAGCTAATTTATGAAGAAAACTTCAACAACTTTGCCATTTCCTACTGGTTTTGCAGGCATCTCCAATGTCTGGAGCAAGTGTATGTTATTGTTGTCAGAAATACTGTATCAGTTGTGTGTAGTGTGTCTTGAACAGAAAAAGCAGTATGGCTAAACTAGAAAGGCAGATGGGGGTACTGTGTTTACTGGCAGACAGATGGAAATATTTTAATCTGTGTAGTTCTTACATCTAGCAGCTTTTAACATAGAATGTGGTCATCACACAAGAGTAATGTGTCTTACATAACCATGGATATTTAAAGGATCATATTTGAGTTGATTGTGATCTTTTCTCAGTAAATTAATTTTATGATGAAGAGATGCAAGAAGGATGCTAACCAAATATTAGAACAGAAAAAAAATAGTTATTTAGATTTAATATTAAATTTTGCTTTATATGCCATTGCACAAGGACATGAAACTCCATAAAAAATGGTTAAATAAACCTAGCTACCTCTATACTGGAGTGTTACACATACAAAGGTAAGCTGATACCAATTCACATTAAGGAACAATGGTATTCGTCCATGGTATTGTAATTTGTAACTTCATAGGAAGAACTACACAATGATACATGGTTCAGTTTCCTTCTGATATATTAATTTTAACTGCAGACATGAGTGACAACATATGATTCAAAAAACAGCTACAGAACCAGAACTCTTATTATGATAAGCACACTGGTTACAGCCTGGTTACATTAACCCTTAAATATTATATTAATGCAGAAGAAAACTATTAAGCAACTTTTTGGGGCAAGTTATATAAATACATCTCAACACCAAAGGGGTAAAGCATCCACTTTTGGAGCCATAAGCTGAAACTCCTGGATCATATTTACACATTAACGAAGTTTATACAATGCGGTGGTGGTGCTGCGGTAGCGTTGTCGCCTCACAGTATGACGTTGTCCTGTTCGATTCTCAGCTAGAGCGTCTTCTGTATGGAGACAGGTGTGAATGGGCGTACCTTCTTTGAAGGCTGTGCGTCAGAGCTGGCAACTCGGCACGTAAAAAGCTACTGCCAATCATTAGCGGACCGGAGTTCCGCTGTGGCGACCCCTAACTGGGAAAAGCCGAAAGACACAACAACAACAACATTAAGAAGTGGTAAGGTGCATGCACAGAACAGGTATTCCAAATATCAACCATAAAACAACATGATTTATATGTAATATTTGTTTAGAGCATATGCTCAAATTGAAAGAGATTTTTCAGCAGTGCACTGCCAAAACGACGAAATATGCAGAGGTCATTGTGCACAAGAGTGTAGCCATTATAAAGAAACATTATGTGTGCCATTTCACAGTAAGATGTATGCTACACTGCATGCTGTGTTATGGCTGATGGATGTGGTTAGAATTACTACTACAAGATGGAAGACATCCTGTCTGTCAGTCTTCACATCTTCCAGTGCAAAGGACATAACATCAAGAAGATGAAATATGAGATGAAGTTCAGTTCTTCTTTACAAAGCAGAGCTAACAAGTAAAGAAGAAAACTGTAAAGTAAGACTGGATCCTTAAAGATTCCAAGTGTGATATAGTGTTAAATGGGTCTAGGCACCTTTCACTAACTGCTGTCACTGAGTTACATCTGCCAGCAACCATGTAATTCTGAAGATGTTTAAACCACTGGCACTTCCAAGACACACTGACAATAAGGCCCTATATTATGTCTTATCTAACAAAAGAATAAAAAAAGAAATCTTCAAAACCAATTTCCAGTGGAAAGGGCCAGCTCAAGTAGTTTCAGTATATCAAGGAGCTGTGTAAACAGGACCAGGATAAAGATCTGGGTGATCTGCATTTTATTAGTGGCTTGGATGCTAGAAGAACTGAGGATGGAAGGATGGGAAGAAGTGGCTGATACCGACTCGCCCATCATGGGGGGGGGGGGGTGGCCTGACCTACTGCACTGCTGACCCCTGCAGGAGTACTGGGAGCAATGTCAGTAACAGCGATTGTGCCAAAGTGACTATGTAATGCACATAAACTACAGAGGTGTACACGTATGTGTGGGAGCATGCACTGATCCTCCCTAGGCAGCAACATCAGTGTGGTGGTTGTGGCAGCTGCAGGGAAGGAGTTGGGTTGGAAAGGAGGGGACCACTCCCATGAATGACAGCATGCCTTTTGTCTGATTCTTGTTCTCAAAGTAGAATGAATAGACTGGTAGGCTACTGCCTCAATCTGAGAATTAACAGGGCCTAGATCTCTCACCCTGGCTTGGGAATGAATGGCATGGCTCTTCCTCTGGTAGGGGAAAATGGGTCAATAGGGTCAGCTACTCAGAGACTGACAGTATAGTTCTAAATGTGCTAGATGTGACCTCTACCAGATAAGATGGCAAGCTATGTTGCTGGTGACAACCACACAGTTTGCCTAAAATGGAAGCAGTGAAGACAGAGGCTGTCATGTAATTGGCAAAGTATAACATGCTTGGGTCTCACCTGCAGACAAAGACTTGTAATACTTCTGTAACATTCCTGACTAAAAAAAAAAGAAAACACAGGGACTCTGAATACTGTGTCACAGAACACAGGGGTTGCTTTAGATTTGAATGAGCAGGTGATTAATTCAATGCCAGTACTGGTCAAAACTGTGGTTCCAAGTTTAAAATTATATTGGGTCCATTGTGCCATGCTCTGGCATGAAATGCAGGGATAGAATATGCAGACTGGACAGCTAGAGAGAAATATAAAGGTAAAGTATAATGAGTCAATAATGACAGCAACCTTTAACAGTAACTATCTTGGAAAAGTTAAATAGTTGGCCTTGAAGTAGCTGATGCAGAAACAGCCCATGCCATAACACTTGTCAGACATAGCATGCTTTATTTCTTATCTGATTTTAGACATCCTTTTATTACTTCTGAAACTGAAGAAGTCTCTTAAATGTTTATTTATTTGTTTGATATTTCTGGTCAATGTCTAGATTCTGTTCAGCTGGTTTCATAGTGGGGGTTGGTCTCCCTTCTTTTGAAGCAAGCCTACCCAAGGTGTGAGCACAGCTTTTTGTGTTATCTGATTCCCTGAGGCTCTTAAGTTTTCCTTTATACTACCGTAAAAGGAGTTACAATTCTGAGAGACAGTATCAGTATCTTAGCTGCTCTTTGTGGCCTAGCTGTGACTGATTCAACAGCCGTCTCTATACAGAAAATCTATAAGTATATTTTTGGCACTTAATCTGTTATCAGTGATAGTCAACAAAACTGTGCTGCATTTATTGATTTGCTTGAGATTGCTTTTCTCATTGTCTGCATTTTGTTTTAGTTAACAAAACTGTGCTGCATTTATTGATTTGCTTGAGATTGCTTTTTTCAGTGTCTTGCATTAAAACTGTGCTACATTTATTGATTTGTTTGAGATTGTTTTGGTGTCCTGTGTTGAAACTGTGCTGCATTTATTGATTTGCTTGAGGTTGCTTTTCTTGGTGTCTTGCATTAAAACTGTGCTGCATTTATTGATTTGCTTGAGAAGATTGCTTTTCTTGGTGTCTTTCATTTTGTTTAGTTAACAAAACTGTGCTGCATTTATTGATTTGCGTGAGATTGCTTTTCTCGGTGTCTGCATTTTGTTTTAGTTAACAAAACCATGCTGCATTTAAAGATTTGCTTGAGATTACTTTTTCTCAGTGTCTGCATTTTGTTTTAGTTAAAATATGCTGCATTTATTGATTTGCTTGAGATTGCTTTTCTCTGTGTCTTGCATTAAAACTTTGCTGCATTTATTGATTTGCTTGAGATCGCTTTTTTCTATGTCTTGCATTAAAACTGTGCTGCATTTATTGATTTGCTTGAGATTGCTTTTCTCTGTGTCTTGCATTAAAACTGTGCTGCATTTATTGATTTGCTTGAGATTGCTTTTCTCTGTGTCTTGCATTAAAACTGTGCTGCATTTATTGATTTGCTTGAGGTTGCTTTTCTTGACGTCTTGCATTAAAACTGTGCTGCATTTATTGATTTGCTTGAGGTTGCTTTTCTTGGCGTCTTGCATTAAAACTGTGCTGCATTTATTGATTTGCTTGTGATTGCTTTTCTCAATGTCTTGCATTAAAACTGCTGCATTTATTGATTTGCTTGAGATTGCTTTTCTCTGTGTCTTGCATTAAAACTTTGCTGCATTTATTGATTTGCTTGAGATTGCTTTTCTCTGTCTCTTGCATTAAAACTGTGCTGCATTTATTGATTTGCTTGAGATTGCTTTTCTTGGCGTCTTGCATTAAAACTGTGCTGCATTTATTGATTTGCTTGTGATTGCTTTTCTCAATGTCTTGCATTAAAACTGCTGCATTTATTGATTTGCTTGAGATTGCTTTTCTCTGTGTCTTGCATTAAAACTTTGCTGCATTTATTGATTTGCTTGAGATCGCTTTTTTCTATGTCTTGCATTAAAACTGTGCTGCATTTATTGATTTGCTTGTGAATGCTTTTCTCATTGTCTTGCATTAAAACTGTGCTGCATTTATTGATTTGCTTGAGACTGCTTTTCTTGGTGTCTTGCATTTTGTTTCTCCCACTCTACTGTTGCTGTGTTCTTAAATTTGGAGGCTTTGGAATTGCCCAACCCTGCTGTAAATTTGATTTTGGACACTCCTCACAGTCCATCTAATTTGCTTAATGTACTGACTAAAGGGTGATCACATGGATAGGACTACCCTCTTGCTTCTTTGATTTTGGACACTCCTATCAGTCCCAGCTCATTCTATGGTGTACAGAGAGAGCATATGGGAAGGCCAACCCCCTTAGCTTCTTAGTTTCTCAATCTTGAACTAACTTCTGTTCCTTCCCTCTCCACAAAACAAATGTTTACATTTTATTCATTTATTGTGTTCTTCCTCCTTACTCTTAAGTGTTGAAGTGGTTTTATTCTGCTGTATTTATTACTGCCTGTTAGTAGCCTGATTAAATGTGTCTGTTATTCTAACCCTCTTAGTTTTGGTTTTAGTACTTGGGCTTCAGGACAGTTATTTTACATTTAAGAAGGTTTTTGTGGTCTACACTGTTGTGGGCAAACCCTTATCAAAAACCCTCTTTCCCCATGTCCATCCAAGTTTCAGAACACTGTGTCTGGACAATTCCCATAGGTTTCTCCTGCCTGCCTGGTCGAGATGGGCATACTGAGACAGTGTAGCAACTGCCTCATGTTCATTGACAACCCTCTTCTCCTAGCACGTAATTCTTCTACTTGCGAGAAATGCATCTATAGCAGTAAACTGGAATCCATGCTCTCTCGCTCCTCAGTCAGTACCCCTGACAAAGAGGAGACTGCCAGCACAAACACCACACCACCCACATCACATAGCCAAGCACTGCACACACCCACATATACAGAGATCCTCAATAAAAACTTACCTAAACAGCAGAGATCTCCAAAACACACTCACAGACATTCCACAGACAACAACAAACACATCAAAGACAGCAGATGACACACCAGTGTCTCACAAACACAGTCCATAAGGCATAAGAATAAACTCATACAGCCCATAAAGCATAACATTAAACCAAACATACTAGTCAGTGGCGACTCAGTTGTGAGACACACTGATGTCCCCCACACCAGGCTCGGCAAAGAGAAGATCACGGTCAGTTGTCTGTCAGGTGCCAGTATCCACCACATCATGCATGCACTTAAATCTCTCCATAACAGGTACAAGTATAACTCTGTCATTGTTCATGTTGGTGTGAATGGCTTGAGATGTACCTCCCTGGACTATATGAAGAGAGACATGAATGAGCTGTCAGAGTATGTGTCCCAGGCAGGTATGACCCTAGCCCTATGCAGCATCCTACCTTCACCAAGAATGATACCACAATACAAACAAAAATGATTGACTTCAACAATTGGCTTAGCTTCTGGTGTCATTCCAAGGGGATGCAGTATCTGTCTGCCTGGGTTGACAAGCCTCTATACTTTGCCAGAGGTGGCCTCCACTTGTCACCCCTGGGATTCAGGATTCTGGTCAATGCTCTTGACTCCTCCATTGTGCCTTTTTTAGGTAATGTTCCACAGACATATCTTCCAACATAAAAGATTTGTCAAAAAGCAAATTGAAGGTCGTGCTGCTTAACTCTAAGAGCCTTAACCTGAAAATGCATTCACTGGAGGATCTCCTAGCACTAGAAGATGCTGACATCTGTGCAGCCATGGAAACTTGTTTCAAGGCTACAGAGAGCAGCTCTGCCTGACAAGGCTATACCTCATTCCACACATTCCGACCCCAAAATGAGGTCAGGAAGACTAAGGGTTGTGAAGTTTCTGTTTTCATTAAAGATAAGCACACCTCCAGACTGGTTTTCCAGAATGATGCACTAGAACTTCTCCAGGTGCAACTGACAACTGGCAAGACACCCTTCCAAGGTATAGCCAGCTATAGACCCCCTTTCCATGACTCAGGACACTCACTCCTCCTACCTGGACCTACTTGAGTCCATCAAGGTACCCCCTAACACCCTGATCCTTGGTGTCTTTAACTATCCCACCATAAACTGGGTGAACTATTCCTGCTCTAAAGCACTCACCCAATGATTCCTTGACTTCATCAATTCTAACTTACTAGACCAGCTTATCTCATCTCCCATAAGGGGAGATGGCATTCTAGACTTAGTTCTCACCAACATGGGCGACCACTGCACCACCCCCATAGTAAGTTCTTCCCTGGTGAGATCAGACCATAATTCTGTCTCATTTAAAGTGTCTATCCCATCCAAACCCCCCCACCCCCAGCCATAACCAGGCTAAAACACTTCTCAAAAACTGACTAAAACCTTCTAAGGGAGGGTATCAGTAGATTCTCACCACCGCTCCTCCTCACAGGATGCAGACAAATATGCTGAACAGTATGCCAGTGCAGTACACAAGCATCTGTACAACTGCATGGACTTAGCCATACCCAACAGAACTAAAACCTGCTCCTCAAGGAAACACAAACCTATGTGGTGGACATCCTCTATCAACAGGCTTTACAACAAAAGGAAAAAACTGTTGTCCAAGGGTAAAAAGGCACAAATTCCCAATTGGAAAAATTCCCTCCTTAGCCTCAACAAGCAAATTAGATCACTAGTGAAAACCTCCAAAGCCAATTATGACTTGAAACTAGCCTCCAAAACAAAGGGTAACCACAAAACCTTTTTCAGTTATGTCAGAAACCTTCATGGCATAGCCCAGGTTTGTTCTGAATTAGTTCTTAATGGTATCACTTACACTGATCCTGTCAACTTAGCCAACCTGCTAGCAGATAGGTTCAGTGCAAACCTCACCCCCCCGTCCCCCTGCAAGGCCCATTCGACAACCTGATCCTTGCCCCGCATCTCACATCTCCATAGATCAAGTGTTAATGGCCCTATCCAAGGCAAAGAACACAGTTTCCATGGGACCTGATAGTATCTCAGGCTGTATTCTGCAACATCTCCAGCAAGAACTAGCCTCACCATCGAGCACCCTATTCAACCACAGCCTAAGTACAGGCTTCATTCCAGCAGAGTGGAGAACTGCCATTGTCATCCCTTTGCACAAAGGCAGTGTCACTGCTGACCCTGGAAACTATTGCCCCATTAGCTTGACAAGTTTTGATCTGTAAGGCTACGGAGTGTATTATTATGGACCTCATAAACAAGGACTTAGGCAATCTCCAAGCACTTGACCTCACCCAGTTCAGATTGGTCTAGGGCAGATATTGCCTGTTGAACCTGGGTGACTTTTCTGAGACTGTCACCAAAGCACTGGATGAGGGAAAGTCAGTACATATAGCCTACCTTGATTTGTCCAAAGTCTTTGACACAATCCCCCACTCAGTCATCAGTGAAAAACTAACAGAACTTGGTGTAAATCCCTATCTCATCAGGTGGGTTGTCAGCTGGCTCACTGACATGACCCACAAGGTCAGAGGTGCCACTGCCTCCGATAGCAGACCTGTCACTAGTGGTGTCCCCCGGGGATCTGTCCCGGGACCCCTGTTTTTTGGCATCTACTTCTCAGAAGTCCAGGCAAAGACAAAAGGCCTGTGGCTGACCAATTTTGCAGACGACTGAAAGTTGGCTGCTGTCACTTACTCCCCAAATGATGTTAACGTACTTCAAGAGGGTCTCACAGCAACAAATTACTGGTGCCAAAGTCATGGCATTAACTTAATTGCAAAAATATGTATTATCATACTATTCGGCAAAAAAACAGCCTAAGCACACTACCTGCTTAGGCTGTTTTTTGAGACACCTGGATACACAAGTTGACAACAATCTCACATTTGACCATCATGTAGCGGCAGTGGTCAGAAAAGCCTTTTCACATGGTTCATCTCATAAGTAAAGGGAGTGCATCCAGAAAAAAGGAGGTTATTACCTCTCTGTACTCCTGCCTCATTAGGCCAATAATTGAGTACAAAGCCACGTTTCTTATGTACCTCTCCAAACACCTGAACCAACTGGAAAGGCCACAGAAATACCTCACTAAGAGAATCCATGGTCTCCAACACCTGTCCTATGTGTACAGGCTAAAATCACTATTACTCTACTCTACTCTGTATCGTACAGATTGCTCAGAGGTGATTTGTGTCTTGATTACAAGGCAATATCAGACCCTGCTCTACTAGAGATTTTCCATATCGGCAAGTCTAACTCCTTGCGTAGTACCTGATCAAAAGGCTTAAATCTAATATGTGACATTAACAAAACCTGCTGGAGAGACAGGTTTGTCTCCCAGGGGCTGCACTGTCTCTGGAATAAACTCCCCATACACGTCAAGCAAAGTACGTCACTGACCCTCTTCAAGCACAACCATGATGAGTGGATGGGAAACCACAAATAATTCCCAGGGGTTCCAACTGTGTCCCTCATTGACAGGTGCTGATTTAGGTTTCTTTTTTGGGGATAAACTCTTGGCTAGGCTTGTAAGAGCCCCAGAGCCATTAGCCTAGTAATCTCCTATGATAAACCCAGTTTCTAATACTGGCATCTGGTGTAACAAAATTTACTAGTAGCTGTAGAAATCTGACTGGATTGGTCATTAATAAGGTTGCTCAGGGAAAAATGGAAAGTAGTTTATTTACATGTTCCCTAACAGAGGTGGGCCCAATTCCCCTCTTAAAAAATGTTTTATATAACAAAGACAAGGCCATCTGCAGATGAGTAAAACACCTTCATTATCAAAGCATAATTTGAGAAGGGGTAGACTTCAAGCTTGAAGGTGAGTAACTGATTTCACTCTTACATCCATATATTAAATCTTTACTATCCTCATAAAGACGCATATCAGCCTTCCTCAAACCTATACCCGATTTCTGCCTTCAGTTCCCCATTATTCAGCTGTCATTCCTCACAGTTTTAATATTCAGATCACGGATTACATATATGACTGTTCAATAGTGTTTGAGGACCATATCCAGAGATATCTTTCTATAATCTGCTCTTCAAAACATGGTAAGCTGTGTGAGGGGGAAGGCTGCATTTATGGAACTTGATTATTCTGACATAAAGTTGAAACACTGCTTACAATTTGTGGCTGCAGTGTCAGACTGAGACTGAAATTTAGAATATAATTATAATTATCATCTATTGTAAAGTTTTTTTTGGGAAGGTAAACAGCTGACATTTGGTAGTCCAGATAAAGCAATGGAAACAACAGGGGCATCACCAGAAGAAGACTTAAATGCAAACTGAGAAAAGGGTACAAAAGATATTGGATTAATTGAAGTATATAATTCTGGTGAAACAGCGATTGATTGGAAAGAAAAAAAATATTTCAAAAAGAATGAATGTGTTTGGGCTTGCAGGATATCCCTGGTTCAAGAGGGTTGAACAGACTGGGAACTTTTGTATGAAAGTACAGACTGGAGCATCTTAAGTGCAAGCAGTGGTCTATACAGAATAATTGACATTAATCACAGAGTATAAGTGGAGGCTGTTAGCCTTTACGAAATGTTTATGGGTATCACTGTTCATTTAAGTTTTAAATACTATGACAAAGTATGTTTAAAACACTGTGTTAAAAGTTTTGCAATAATCATGTCTATTGAGGCTTGTTAAACATTAACAAAGTCTTGGGGCCAAACCATATTAATATTTTTTCTCTAACTGGATAGTATGCTAAGTGTTAACCTCATCAGTAGTTAAAATAACATGGAAAATAAGAGAGTACTTCCACAGAATGAATTACATCCAGTCTAAATAGGATAGATGTTTATACTTGTGCTAGTTTAGATAATATGATTAAGTGACTAAAAAAAATCCTTATAGATTGTACTTAGATTTTATATATTTAGATAAGTATGATGAATAATCTTTAGTTAATGTTTTTCATTAAAAGTGTATATTTAGTTGTAAAGTGGTATAACTAAAGCAATATATAATTATTATGGAATAAATATAGAAATTAATTTAAACTATATTTAATATTTTTAAACATTGGGCAGGCTGTATTTTTCACAGTACCATCGCATGAGCAAATACAGTCCAAATCAAACAAGTGAAAATAAAAATAAAAATAAAACTGGAACATGTAACCAAAACAAAGTGTTTAATTATAAATCATAAGTGCTTCCATGCTCCAAGGCACTTCATCAGACAAAATCATTCATATAATACTGTATAAATACTCAAAAAATCCCATCACATGATCAAACTCAATGAATTAGACTATGTTGCTGCAATGCAGGTTTTAAAGAAACAATTTTGATTATACATGGATACACCAATGCTTGTAATGTCAATATCCAAGCTAATTCACATTTTTCCGTACTGTTTATAATATCTGCATCCCTTAAATAAGCAGTAATAATTTGCAACAACATAAATTTAAATTTATGTTTAATTCCAGGCTGTCAATAGGTTTTGCATTAGTAGGTTTTAACTTCTTTATGTCATATGTTTATTTATTTATTTTACATTTGTTGACCAGGAGAGTCCGACTGGAATCATGTCCATTTTAGACGGAGGCTTGGGGAGAAAAGCTCCAAGACAAACAATAACTTTTAAAACAATGAAGACAATTTACAGATTTGATATGTACAAAGAATATAAAAGCAAGTTCTCAGGTTAGAGTTTCCCCCAGGTTACAGTCAGGGGAAATTTTACAGTAAATTTACTAGTAATTCACATTTAAGATAAGAGTTAGTCAGGCTTGTTACAGTGGCAAAGCTAGTTTAGAGCCAGACGTTGTTTGAGGCTGGTTTTAAATTGGGTTAGGGAGGAGAGCAATGTAATATCAGCTGGGAGTAGGTTCCAAACTCTACCAACAGTTTGCAAAGAGGGAGTCATCTTCACTTATATGTTCTTTCAGACATCTATTCATTTTGTCTATATAAAACCATTGGCATTCTTGACACAATGCAACATATATAACATCACTAGTATTACAATCTGCATAATTATTTAACTTACATATTTTTCTTTTACCGGATGTTTAAACATAGTTGCTGTTAAAATAACGGAACACTTATAATTATAACAGGGATATGTTCCCTTCTTATTAACTCTTGTTTTAGTATAAAGGCATTCGTTTTTGTTGTGAAACCATTGCTGTATCTTTATTTCTATAAACAGCGTATGTTTTTTTTCACAATTGACTATGTTTCAATAACAGCCACTGCCTACACTAAGTGAACTTGACATTTTTTTCTGCTTAAAATGGGCAAACTACATGCGTGAGGTATAAGAATTTTTATTTGAAACAAACTGCTATCTTTCCCATACTGTATCCTTTAAAAGTTAGGTAAATATTTCTTATAAATAGCTATTTAATATTTAAATTGCTGTTTCTTCCTGTGGAGTACTTGTTGAGTAGTAACTAAAGTATATGAGAATAATTATGTAACACAAATGTAAATACAGTTCTCACTACAGACTTTTTATGATCATGTTTATTCAGTACTTAACATTTTCTATTCCAAAATTCCATACAAAATAGTCTTTAATATGTCTTTTGTATAACAGCATGTGTTCTTAAAATAATTATCCTTTTGCATCACATCTTGCCATCAATTTGCCATACAAAGCAAGCAAAGCATGGTATCACAGAAGAGCCCACAGCAGTTCACCTTAGCTGATAATAAAATACAGTTTTAAACTGAGACAGATGGTGTTGCACTCCTTATTCTATGTTGAAGTAATGTTATTATTAGCAACAGCAGCAATCACATATGTGTACCTGGTCAACAGCTAGCTCTCTCTCTCTCTCTCTCTCTATATATATATATATATATATATATATATATAGACAGAGAGATAGAGATACATATTTACACATACACATACCCTATATACATATATAATATATATATATATATATATATATATATATATATATATA
Organism: Protopterus annectens; assembly: GCF_019279795.1. Classification (NCBI taxonomy): domain Eukaryota; kingdom Metazoa; phylum Chordata; order Ceratodontiformes; family Protopteridae; genus Protopterus; species Protopterus annectens. The sequence goes on along the minus strand of NC_056730.1, from coordinate 936,021,343 downwards.
TATATATATATATATATACACACATACATACATACACACACACACACACACACACACACACACACACACACACACACACTAGATACATCAAAGCAAAATCTTTTGTCAATGATTACAGCTGATCTAAAAATCAGCTGATCAAAATGTACCAGCTTTTTCACTATGAGACTGCAATACAGTGGGGACTGGGGGGAATATGCCCTTTCACCTGTACTACAATCCTGGTGTAGTTATACATAATTAGAAGGGAGTGTGGGGGTGCAAGGGAGCTTGCCCTCACTGCAAATAAAATATTGTGTTCTTTTCTGTCTTCAATCATTTGTGGATCAATGTTTATGTTTTTTGATGTTAGGTGTCAATCATCTGTGGATCAACAATGTGTGTGTTTGATGGAAGATTATATGAATACAATTACATTTAAATAAACTGAAAATACACTACACTGATACCATGATCAGCACATGCAGAACTCTGAGCATACATTCATTAAACGCCACAAAATATCGAAGCATACCACATCAAAAAATATGTACACACCACCCACATCACACACTCTAAAACAACACCAAAAAGCTACCCAACCATATACTGATGAAAAATACACACTAAACAATTCCTATACCACAGATTCAAACACTACCACTCACAGATGCACTCAACCTACAAACCCTGTAAGCAAATCCTGAAAAAACTTTACGATCACACACAAACACACAATACAGTTTAAGCTGGGCCCTCACATACTCTTACTTACATTATATATATATATATATATATATATATATATATATATATATATATATATATATATATATATACATACACTAACTCCACAATCACATAACCACAATCAAAGATGTGAAAATTACTGAACCTACACACATTGCCAACATACTGGCTGACAGGTTCAGTCATCCATGGGACGGCATTAGCTTGACAAGCCTTATCTGCAAAGCCATGGAGAGGATCATAATGGAACTCATAAATAAAGACATAGGGAACTTGCAGACTTTGGATCCAACCCAGTTTGGCTTTGTCAAAGGCAGATCCTGCATCTTAAACTTGGTTGACTTTTTCGAGACAGTCACCAAGGCCATTGATGAGGAAAGGCAGTCCATACAGCCTACCTCGACCTGGCAAAGGCCTTCCACTCAGGTATCATCGAAAAACTCATCAGCTTGAATGTAAACCCATACATCACAAGATGGGTGCAAACTGGCTAAGTGACAGAACCCACAGGGTCAGAGTTGCTGGAGCCATGTCAGACTCAAAGCCTGTCACAAGTGGTGTCCCACAGGGCTCAGTCCTGGGTCCACTCTTGTTCGACATCTACTTTTCTGAAGTACAAGCAAACACAGAAGGGTTATGGCTGACAAAGTTTGCAGATGACTGCAAACTCATCTGACACAGATATCTTCCAGAAGGGCCTCACAGAAACGGATAACTGGTGCCAGAGCCATGGCCTGAAGTTAAACAAGCTTACCCCTAGCTACCATATAGGTGGCAATCCACTGAGCACAGAAAAAGTCATCAGGGATCTGGGGACCCAGGTTGACAGTAGCCTGACACTCATGTTGCTAAAGTAGTTAGGAAAACCTTCTATATCCTGATCATGAAGGGATTCACATATAGATCAAGGAGGTCATCCCCTGTACTCATCACTCATTAGACCTATGATTGAGTAGAATGCCCGTCGAATGTATCTGACCAGACACCTGCTGCAGCTTGAAAGGCCCCAAAATTCCTCACCAAAAGGATAAAGGGTCTCAAAATATGTCTTATGCTGCACGACTGAAAGAACTCCAGCTCTATTCAGTCTCTCAGAGGTGACCTGTGCCTGACATATAAGGCCATGTCAAACCCAGATTTGATGAATATACTTCACCTCAAAAATCTAGATCCCTCAGAACCACAAGGAGACTTAAACCTTGACACGGTTATAAACAGAACATGCTGGAGGACAGATTCATCACCCAGAGACTTATGCTGTGGAACCTTGTTCAAGAGGAATCTTGACCAATGGATGGGAGATCCAGGGATTACTTCAGTGTCACTGCTTGACAGAGGCACAGCAAAATGATAGGCATAGTTTTTATTCAACCTATGAACCTATGAACCTAAGAGAACCCATCAAAAGCATGGTATAGTCATAATAACAATAGTTGATCATCGACCAGCTGTGATTGCAACTGGTTGTTTTATTGATGGGTTGTTAAACTGTCACAATCTTTCAACCAATGTAATTACTACCATATATATCTATATATTTATATATATATATATATATATATACATATATATATGTATATATATATGTGGATTCACTTTAGAAGATCGAATTCCCAAAATCTCGAACCTCATATGGTCGAGACCAAAAGATCGAGTTTTGGAAACTCGAACTTCTAAAATGAAACCCCAAAAAAAAGTCAAACATTGCTTTTGCAGGGGGGCTTCACCCCCATTTGGGGGGCTGTGCCCCCCACACCCCCCCTACTTAAATATACCAACTCCGAGATCGTGCTACAGTGGGGAAAAGGAAATCTCCCATATTGCTGTATGCGGAAGCAAAATGGGAAATTTCCACCTCCTGTCAACACCACAAAAGATAAAACATTACGTACACACAGAGCGCAAGAAGCCTTGCCTCTGTGTGCACATAACGCTTTAAGGTAAGTAAAGTGTTATTTTTACAACTTTACATATTCGATTTACTGAATTGTCGATCATATGGTCTCGACCATATGACATTCGACATTTCAGTAATTGATATGTAAAGTGCTTCTATATATATATATATATATATATATATATATATATATATATATATATATATATATATATATATATATATCTATATAAAGTAATTGTGTGGCATACAAATATGTGCAGCCTGTTAATAGTTTTGAAGTTCCAGCAATTAAAAGGAAATGCAATACTACTTTGCCAGCAAATGCTGTCAGCTACTTTTGTGAGATTAAAAAAAAAACAAGTAACTGGAAGAAATTTTGAAACAAGAATTATAGAACTCTTGGGAGACAAAAAAATAATCAAGTGCTTTGCAAAGCATATGATGACAAATGGAGAGCTACATGAGTTTACTTTTCATTTGTACTACAGGTTGTATATATGAATGGGAACTTGAATATTGAAGATCAACTAAGCTAAGAAGAAGTCAGATATAATGTATGGTGACAGTGGAACAAGGTTTTAAAGGAGAACTCCCCACAAAAGTCAAGTTTTTATTTCCAAAAAGTTATTTTCCATCCTTGTAATCCAACACTAAACACTTCACATGCAGAAAAAAACATAATTTAATAATTACCCTTTTTTCCCTGTATTTGTCTCATCTGTTACATCACAAAGGCTAGTAAGAGTCGCAATGTAATTAAGTTAGGTCAATTATCCCAACTACAGAGCCACGAAGAAAACAATGTCTCTTAGACAATGACATTTACTTATGCCTTATTGGTTAAAGAGTGCAAGAATCATACCTCAAATAAATAGTGTAGCCTGGAGTCTGAACAAAGGCAGGGCTTTCAAACTTAGTTTTCAGATGCAAATGTATTTCCCTTTAATAAAACTCAGTACTAAAAAGAAAGAAAGCAAATATTTGCAGTTAACTTCTTTTCTGAAAAGATTTCAAGCCTCCATAAACTAAAGCACTGCTCATGATTCACTGCTGCTTTTTGTCTGTGAGTGATACAGTTGCTTTCTATTTTACTTGCTCCATTTTGTTTTCTGTTTTAAGAAATATGTTTGGCCTGTTGTTTTTGTTCTATGTCAGAGACAGACACTTAAATTAGCTAGGATGCACATTTCACGTTTGTCATTGGTCAAATTGTTTCTTGAGTGATACTTACACAGTGAATTTCTGGGACTTTGTCTTTTTCTGAAAATATTTCAGCCCTGTGTAAACTAAAGCACTGCTGATGGTTCCCTGCTGACTTTTCCCAATCAGTCTCCCCTTCATTGATCTGCTTTTAAACCCGGTGATTTTATGCTGTCCACCCCTACAATAAATTGAGCTTAATAAGCTTCTACCTTTCTACACCTGCTGCTGATAACTTGAATTATTTGCCTTTCATTGTGCTTATATTTAAAAAGTGCATTTTGCCTCTCATCATCTGTTCTACTAATTTACTTGCACTGAATTGATTATCTAGCTAGCTGTTGATAAAGTACTGTACTTTTGCACTCTAGCAAACACTTGTTTTTACCTCAAGAGATCCGTGGATTTTCAATCTAGTGCAGTTGGAGGTAGCCTGGTATTTTTAGGTTGGGGAAACGCTTGAGATTTCTGCATGCAATTTTACTGGCTGGAGGGCTTATTAATCAGCTTATCTTGTTTTTAGTGCCTTTACAAATTCTGTAAAATTGAGTGGCTCTTGGCTCATTTATGCAAAGTGAAGTACTTTTATTGAATAATCATACTTTTATAAGCTGTTTAAAGTACACTGCTGTATCTGTATCTTTAAGTTTGTCTGTGGTAGCAGTTCATATATTTTAAGTTTGTTTTAGGTAGCATTTCACTCCGGACACTCTTTTACTGTGCTTTTACATTACGAGGACTGGGATTATTCATGTAGTGGCAGTAGGTGTTTACCTGGTCTATCTGAGCTGGGAAGCACACAAAACGGCTTTATGTATTGTTTTGTACTTCTCTTATATACTGTGACTGTATTTTAGTAGTTCCAAAAAAACTATACTGTCTACTACTGCTTTAAGTAGTTAATTGCATTGTATTATATTGTATCTGTTAGCTGTAGGTAGTTTGTGTGGTCTTTTTACACTTGGGCTCCAAGCCAGCTATTCTACATTAAGCAGGTGTTTTTTGCACCCTTGTGGCAGAAGTATGCTGATCTAACCTGTCTAAGATGGTGATTGCTGGTGGAGGGCTTATTGTGTGCTTTCCTGATTGGTAGTTAGCTTAAAACGTGTCTCGCGTCAGTTAGCAGTCCCCCATATAGTTGCAAAAGCCTAGAAGCTCAATTTTTTCCTAACAGCAGTCAGTGAAACCCTTCAGAGCTTTTCTGCTGCTCTAGGAGCAACTCAGTTGTGCACTGTGCAGCACTGTCTTATTGATCAACCTTAGCCTACACAAAGTATAGGTCCCTCTTGTAGTCTCAGTGCTACCAGCACAGTCCTGTAAAATTAACCCATTTCCTTCCCTAACAAAACATACAGTAAGAGCCTGCTATCATGGATGAGAAGTTTCCCCATCATCTCTTTGGCCAACCTAATAGACATGGGCATCCTGAGGCAATGTAGCAGTTGTCTCATATATACTGACAACTACTTACCCCTGAAACAATTAAATACTTTATGTGAGAGATATAGATACACTATGAAATTGGAGGCAAAACTTTCAGATAAGAACAAATGGAATGCCAAACAGGTTGTCAGCACACACATACTTCCCACACTAAGCAAGGGCATGACACATAAACCCACATATGTGGAGGTACTCACTAGTAACTTACCAAAAGATCAGAGTCCTCCCAAACAGAAACCACTTACACACATGACAATGCAAAAAACAACCACAACACATAACAACAGACACACCAGTGTCTCAGCAAATAAGCCCATAAGGCATAACACCAGAAAACTTAATGTACTGGTCATAGGTGACTCCATTGTGAGAGACACAGATGTTCTCCTTACTAGGCTGGATAAGGAACAGGTTACGGTTAGCTGTCTGTCAAGTGTCAGGATCTGTAAAGTCACTCAAGTCACTCAACCACAGGTACTGGTATGACTCTGTCATAGTCTGTGTGAGGGTGAATGAATTTAGACATACCTCAAAGGACTATATGAAGACAGACATGACTGAGCTCTCAGATTATGTGTCACAGGCAGTTATAAACTTAGCCTTAAGTAGCATTCTACCTTCTGCAAGGATGATGCCAGAATACAAACAAAAATGATTGACTTTAACAATTGGCTTAGCTTCTGGTGTCAAGTCCAAGGGGATCCAATATCTGTCAGCCTGGGAAGACATAGTCGACAGGCCATGCTGCTTTGCCAAAGATGGTCTGCACCCAACTCCTCTAGGCTTTTGGATAGTAGCAACAGCATTAGCCACCCCATTGTGCCTTTTTTAGGCAGTGTAAAAAATAACCAACCTCCCAATATAACAAAATCCTCTCTAGATAAACTCAAGGTTCTGCTACTTAATGCTAGGAGTCTAAACAAGAAACTGCACTCCCTGGAAGCACTCCTCACTTTGGAAGATGCTGACATCTGTACAGTCACTGAGACATGGTTCAAAGGCGCAGAAACTGACCGGTTGAGCAGGGCTACAATGCCTTCCATATGTTCAGACCATAAACTGAGTGTGAAAGCACCAAAGGAAGAAGTATATCTGTCTTCATTTAGGATAAGTACACCTTGAGATTCGTCAAACAGTATGATTCTCTTGAGCTACTCCATGTCCAATTAATTATAGGCAATGCTCCAATCACATCATAGCTAGCTATATGTCCCCCACCAGGAAACAGGAAAAGTATACCGCATACATGGACTTAATGGAGTCACTTGACATACAGGCCAGCACCTTACTCATGGGTGATTTTAATTATCCTACCGTCAATTGAGTAATGTATATGACCACATACATGCTGGCTCTGAGGTTCTTGGACTTTGTCAATGCAAATACTCTAGAACAGCTAGTCAGCACACCCACAAGAGGCTCAAATGTCCTGGACATAGTGCTCAATGACATGGGACAGCACTGCACCCCCCCCATGTGATGTCCTCTTTGGTAAGATCAGACCATAAATCAGTCTCGTTCGATGTGATTATAAGACCAGATACCCCATTGAGATAAAAAATGCTTAAGAATGTTTCAAAGTTCCTGTGAATGCATATAACAAGGACTTCTGTGCAGAGGTGTACAACAATGCCCTGTTTAACAACTTAAGCAGTTACATAGAATTGGCTTTACCTAACCAGATTAAAACCAGGTCTTGCCAAAAAAGCAAGCCACCCTGGTGGACAAGAGGGACTACCTCAGCAGAGGAAGAAATCCCTCTCTAACTTACAGAAATTCGAGATCTTGTCAAGTCCTCCGAAGGTAATTATGAAGCAAATATATCCTCCCTAGCTAAGAATAATCACAAGGCATTTTTAGCTACATCCAAAAATCTAAAAGGGAATACCCAGCTATGCACCAAACTGGTTGTAGTTGGCACCACAAAAAAAATAAATAAATAAGCAAATGGAGCCATAAATACTGCAAAGATCTAATGGTGTTCTGGTACCTCGGTTCAATGTCTTCAGAGGAGTAACATTTTACACACCAAGCAGTCTATTTATACAAATTCTTAATTAATACAATTAAATTAATTAGTGAACAATTAAATGATTCCACAGCCCTTAAAGAACCACTACCCATAATCATCCAACATAAAACATAAAAGGCACCACCCATACTGAACAGAAGGTAATAGCTAACCTGCTAGCTAACAGATATGGATCAAACTTCACTCCCACGTCCCCTCCATTCATCCCCAAAAGTATACCTGCCACCTTTCCTCAGCCTATTACCTCAAGAAAGCAGGTCATCTTGGTGCTCTCCAAGGTCAAAAACATGATATTAATGGGACTAGACAACATCCCTGGTAGACTTTTAAACAACCTAAACTTGGCAGACCCACTTGGATCCCTGTTTAAAGACAGCATGCAAACTGGCTATGTTCCGGTGGAATGGAGGACAGCAACAATAATCCCTCTGCACAAAGGGTTACCATCAACCTATCCTGGGAATTATAAGCCCATAAGCTTGACTAACCTCATCTGTAAGGCCATGGAAAGAACCACTACGGACCTTATTAACCAGGACATAGATAATCTCCAAACTCTGGACCCAAGCCAGTCTGGATTCATTAAATGTAGACTATGTCTGTTAAACATGGTTGACTTCTTTGAGAAAGTCACCAAGGCACTGGATGAGGGAAAGACACTGCAGATCACCTTTCTTGACCTATCAAAGGTATTTGACACAATTCTCCACTTAGGTACTATAGAGAAACTCTCCCAATTGGGAATTAACCCCTACATTATCAGATGGGCAGCTAACTGGCTCACTAACTGGTCACATACTGATAGGGTGGGTGACTTCTCCTCTAGAAAAAGACCAGATACCAGTGGCATACCACAGGGTTCTGTGCTGGGCCCCTTACTGTTTGGAATTTATTTCTAAGACGTCTAGGCAAACTTGGATGGCTTGTAGCTGACCACGTTTCCTGATGATTGCAAATTTGGAGCAATCACTGAGTCCCCCAATGATATTACTATGCTGCAGACAGGGTTAATGCAGACAAATGTTTGGTGCCCAAAACCAAGGATTAAAGCTAAATGCAAAAAAAATACAATACTCCCTTTGGGAAAGCTGACATCCCTACTAATTTATATCACAGACAGCACCTACCTAAGTATAAACATAGTGGTACATGATCTGGGTACTCAGGTTGTTAGCAATCTGAACTTTGACCCCCATGTATCCACAGTAGTAAGGAAATCATTCTATGTGGTACACCTTATAAGTGAAGGCATTGCATTTAGGTCCAAGGATGTTATAATTCCATTATACTGGGCCCTCATCAGAACAATAATTGAGTAAAATGCCCCGCTATCTCCAATCTTGTATCTTACTACTCCCCCCTGCGACACCTTTGCACAACTGACAAACACCTCCTCGATACTTACAAAACTTAAAAAAAACATTGGAAAGACACTTTATAAGTACTTAGCAGCTCATGGCTGGAACACAGTTCCTCTCAATATAAGAGGCATTTCCTATAAGTACCTTGTTTAAACCTGAACTGAAACACAATCTACTAAAGACTTGGTCCTGCCTGTCAAGCCCCCACTTGACAATTATCTTTCTTACTCTTTCTCTATTCTCTTTTTTTCGATAGACTACCTCTTATTTTGTGTTTAACCCTTTTATGTAATTTAATTTTATACCCTCTTGTATTAATAGCACAAAAGTCTTTCTAATGTTATTGTCTCCTATGACTGAGTACTGAGAGTACCTCTCGCATACAGTATACTTCTGTCATTGTATTTGTATTGTTTTACAGAGTGCCTTGCTTTAATTGACATCTAAATATATGTATGGTATGTACATTAGAATACTGTGTTTTTATCTTCTATATGATTGTAAATTTGTCTGCAGCTTTTCTCCTAGGGTCTCCACGGAAAATGGGCCCTTGGCCCAGTTTGACTAACCTGGTTAACAAATGTTAAATAAATAAATGATAAATAAAATAAAATGCTCCCTTTTGCACGTACGTTACCAGATGCCTTTAACAACTGGAGCAACCATAGGGGTTTCGCATTGAGAAATTACAGGGTACACAAAACAAGTCTTACACAGAAAGACTGAAGCCCTGTCACTGTATCCTGTCTCTTACAGGTTGTTAAGGGGTGACCTGTACCTGGCTTACAGGGCAGTCTCTGACCCAGCCCTGATAGAAATGCTACACATTTGTAAATCAAACTGCATGAGTGTTACTCGCTCTAGGGATTTTAACCTAGCCTCTAATATGAAAAGGTCATGGTGTAGAGAAAGATACATCTCCCAGAGACTGCCACTTCTCTGGAACAGATTTGCTTGGAGCTGTTGCACAATGGCACCTCCTATACCGAGCCAACAGATATTGGCAATATACTGGCCGACAGATTCAGTGCCAACATTTCCCCTCTCTCCCCCACCAAAGGACCAATCACAATATCAGTAGATTGCCAGGCACCCAGTATTACTGCTGCATAGGTTAAAACAGCACTGTCCAAGGCCAAGAATACAGCTTCTATGGGACCTGACAATATCACTGGTTGTGTTCTAAATGAACTACAGAGTGAACAGGCACCTCACCCATGTGCCCTGTTCAATCACAGCCTCACCTCAGGCTTTGTCCTTACCAAATGGTGCACTGCTACAGTCATTGCTCTTCACAAAGTAGGAATGACTACAGACTCTGGGAACTATCACCTCATTAGCCTGATAAGTCTGATATGCAAAGCTATGGAACGCATAATTATTATTTATTTATTTATTATTTATTTATTTGCAGTTGTTTAACCAGGATAGTCCATTGGGCCAGAAGAAGAACCCTTTTTCAATGGGGGGGGAAGAAAAACTCCACATACAAGATTTACACACAAAATAATAAAACATAGATAACATACATAGTATAGATAGATAAGCAAGACTAATATATATACACACACATAAAATGTATACACATATAAAAAAAAAAAAAAAAAAAAAAAATCAATAAAAAAATTTTTTTTTTTTGGACCTAATAAACAAGGATATAGGGAATCTCCAAACTTCGGATCCCACACAATTTGGTTTTGTGAAGGGTAGATCATGCCTGCTCAACCTGGTTGACTTCTTTGAGTCAGTCACCAGAGCTGTGGATGAGGGCAAGGTCGTTCATACAGCCTACCTTGATCTGGCCAAGGCCTTTGATACCATTACCCACTCAGGAATCATAGAAAAAAATCACTGAGCTAGGCATCAACCCCTATATCACCAGGTGGGTTGCAAACTGGCTTACAGATAGAGCCCACATTGTGAAAGTAGCTGACTCCAAGTCAGACTGCCCACCAGTCACAAGTGAAGTCCCACAGGGATCGGTCCTGGGTCCTCTCCTGTTAGGTATCTACTTCTCAGAAGTCCAGGCCAACACAAAGGGACTCTGGCTGACAAAGTTTGCAGATGATTGCAAGTTGGGAGCCATTCCCCACTCAGGAATCATAGAAAAACTCACTAAGCTAGGCATGAACCCCTACATCACTAGGTGGGTTGCAAACTGGCTCACAGATAGAACCCACAGTGTGAAACTAGCTGACTCCAAGTCAGACTGTCGACCAGTCATGAGTGGTCCTGGGTCCTCTCCTGTTTGGCATCTACTTCTCCGAAGTTCAGGCCAACACGAAGGGACTCTGGCTGACAAAGTTTGCAGACGATTGGAAGTTGGGAGCCATAATTAACACCCCAAGTGATGTTGACATCCTACACAAAGGCCTCACTGAGACCAATGACTGGTGTCAGAACCATGGCCTTAAGCTCAATGCCAAAAAATGTGTTGTCATCCCCTTCGGGAAAAAACAGGTTCCCATGAATTACCACATCGATGGTAGTCCACTGAACACAGAAGGTGTCATAAGGGATCTGGGAACACAGGTTGACAGCAACCTCTCTTTTGACCACCACATTGCCACTGTGGTCAGAAAGCACTTCTGTGTGGCACATCCAAGAAAAAGAGGTCATTATCTCCCTCTACTCTTCTCTCATTAGGCCAGTCATCGAGTACAATGCCCCATTTGGCATGTACCTCACTAGATACCCACAACAACTGGAGAGGCTGCAAAAAATACCTCAAAAAGAGGATCTTAGGGCTTAAACACTTGTCCTATATGGACAGACTCAAAAACCTCCAACTAGTCTCTGTCTCATATCACCTACTTAGAGACGATCTCTGCTTGACTTACAAAGTCATGTCTGGCCCAGCTCTGTTAGAAATGCTACATCTAAAGAAATCCCAATCCCTCAGCACTGCACGCTCCAGAGACCTCAACCTCATTACCACAAACAACAGAACAACTGGAGGGACAGGTTCATAACCCACAGACTGCCCATGCTATGGAATAGACTTCCAATACATGTCAAGCGGAGCACCTCACTGGCCCTCTTCAAGAGAAATCTTGATGAGTGGATGGGAAATAGAAAATTCACCCTGGGAATCACTCCAGTGGCTCTACTCGACAGAGGCACTGGGAACTAAGGTCAGGTGGCATGATGCCAGGGTAATCCTATGGGCTGGGCTTGTAAAGGCTCCAGGGCCATTAGCCTAGTACACACTTATGAACCTATGAACCTAGTTATGTGAAACACAGCCCCACCCTGAAACTAATGCAACATAGATCAATGGATGGGTGACTGGAAATTTTCTTCTGGGGTGGTGCCCATGTGCCTCCTGGATAGAGGAAGTCAGTATTAACTATCATAGACCCTTATGTCTGTGAACTTCACTCACCTAACCATGGGCAATTGGGGCAACTCGGGATAAATATGGTTAGGCTTGTAAGCGCTCTAGGGTTGTTAGCCTAGTAACCTTCTACGAACCTATGAACTCTTCTTACTTTCTGTCAGTATTTGATTTTGCATTTTTTTTATAATGTAATTTCTAGCAGGAAAATGATTGTCTGTGGGACCTGGGTATTCAAGCTCCTATGCAGAGAGGAAATGTCCATGAATAAAATACCCTAGGGAAGCCAAGAACAAATGGATGACCAGGTAGGCTGCCTTAATAAAGGTACGGTGGGATGTCAGTGAAGAAGCTGGGCTACCAGTAAAGCCTTGAGAAAGGCTGTGCATACCCAAGCGCTTGTGGTTGAAGGCTGAGTAAAGCCTTTAGAAAGGCTTCGTATACAGGTTGTAGTTCCAGCTGGTCAGGTCGCCTGGTGAGAGGAACCTAGTGTGGCAGCTAGAAATCAAAGATGAAACACACAGAAAAAACAGGCAAAACAACGTAAATGTGGCTCGGCTAATGAGCTCTGCTCACCATGGTGGCAAAAAATCAACGTAGTTGAAGTTCAGATACTAGAAGGTCGTACTTTATTGAAGTAAAAAGTACCAGAAGTACAATCACCATTGAAGTGTAGTTCCTTAATGGAAAGAGTGATCCTGAAGATTTCCTTTTATAAGAGTACCTGGGGGTGTGTCAGTGGGAGCCAATCAAGTGTGGGTGAAAAATCCTTTATTGTGATTGGGCACGACAACTTGACATCACACCTTATAATCTGATAGGTTAGATACCCTGAGCCAGCTCATATGTGGTTAGTAGAATCACTCTAAACCTACAATAGTGAAGTTCTGAGATTAGCTAAAATTAGCTAAAAAATGTAGTTAACTAAAATTAGTCTTGCTGGAAAAAAATCAACCCTTGCTGGTAAAATACATTGTTAGTCTACACTTTTCGACATCTTCGTCAGGATGGTGGATGACCTAAAAGAGCATAATAAGCAAAGCCGAGCGTACTAGAGAAATAGCAACAACATGTATGTAAAATAACATGTATGTAAAATAAGAAACAGGCTAGAAAACCAAAAAAAAATAAGACCAAAAAATAAGAACCAGGCTAGATATCCAAAAAATAAGATAGAGAAACAAAATAGTGAAAAATTCTTAAATAATGGATATCAATAGAAACTAATATATTAAGATATGGAACTGAATGAGGGCTGTTAATTAAAAAAAAATCTTAAAAAGGCACTGATATGTAACCTGAAAAGCTAGAAAAACATGAAAAAAAGAGTAATACTGAACCAATGTGGAAAACATGAAAGACAAAAACATATATATAAATGAACCATTGACCAAAAACAAATGAGTCCAAATTTGCCAGGTGTAGTATCAGACCATGGGCTGGAGGTAGACTGGTGAGATCAAAACTGGCTGTCGCACGAATGGTAACATTTCCTCGGTAAATCTGTTAGAGATCCAGATGCAGAGGTTGTGGTATATGGTGTTGTATCTTTCTGAGATACAAGACTGGGGTCAAAGATTCTGCATAGTTAAGGCCTGGCCTTTTCCTTGCCTGCAAATGTATTTGCCACCCGAGTTCCCTCTTCTCAAGCAGCAAGTTGTGGTCCCCGCCTAGTGGGGATTTAGGGATATGTTCAAGAACATGAAATTTGAGCGTATTGTGTCCTAGGTTCCTGAGAGCATGCACTGCCAGCTGGTTTGTCACTTTCAAGTATTTTAAGTCATGCAGGTGTTTTGCTCTCCTCGTTTTAAGGGAGTTGACCGTCTTGCTCACATAGAAAGCATTGCATTTGGTGCATGTTGCCATGTAAACCACTCCTGTAACATTGCAGTCACTTCTGACATTAGGTGTGTAGTGTCTCCTGCCATTGGGGCAGTAAAAGCCTGCGGCACCGCTCATGTGTCTACAGTAGTGGCAGGGAGGCTCACTGCAGGCAAAGGTACCAGGGTTGTCAAGTTTAACTTGGCAGGGGTGTTCCACAAAGTCCCTAATGCTTCTCCCTTTTCTAGCTGTGAAGGAGGGTTTCTCTGGAAAAATGTGGCCAAAAGACCTGTTATTTGTGATGATGGGCCAATTGTCCATTACGATCTGGATGATGTCTTTGTAGTCCATAGAGAAGTCCAGGATGCAGTTAAACTGGAATCTAATTTCTGGGGTGGTCTGGATCCTGGTGTCAGTTAGAGCCCTAGGGGCGCCAAGTTGGCGGTGGCTGATGATGGGGTCAAGGATCCTGTTGATTAGCCCCTCTGAGTAGCCTCGGGCTAAAAAGTCCATTTGTAGCTTTCGAATTTTGGTCAAGAAATCTGTCAGGTCCTGGGAGACTCGTGCTATATGGATCCTTTGCAATTTAATCACGCTCACCTTCTGTTTGAAGTGGTGCATACTGGTGGCATGCAGAAAAAAGTTTACCCTAGTGGGTTTTTGATAGAGGTTGTGTGTCAAAGTGGTGGAGCCTTGTTTCTTCCTCAGGTAAAGATCCAGAAATTTGATCTCCTCTGTACTTTGTTTGCTGGTAAAATGCAGGAATGCGGTGGTGTTGTTGATATAAATGAGAAATTCCTCTAGTTCAACCTGGTTACCCTTCCAAACCAGGAATATGTCGTTGATAAACCTGCAGTAGCATGCTATGTTGTTAAAAAAGGTGGAACCGTATATGTGGTCCTGCTCCCACTTCCTTAGTGCCGTGTTTGCCAAACTCGGGGCCATAGCCGCTCCCATAGCGATCCCAGTTCTCTGGCGATAGTAGTGCCCATTGAAGTGGAAAAAAAATTGTTCTTGAGGAGCAGGGAGAGGACCCTACCCAGGTGGTCCACTTCCCCTGGTATGGCCATGTGGTCCTTCATGTAGGCTTCAGCCATGGTTGTAATGCAGAAGTCATGTGGGAGTACAGTGTAAAAGGACTCCACATCGATGGTGACCAGGATCCAGTCTCTGTCGATGGCTATGTCCTTGATCTTGTTGAGGAAGTCCACAGAGTCTAAAATAAAGGACCTGTTGTTTTCTGCGAGAGGTTTTAGGTGGAACTCCAGGTAGAGAGCTATGGTTTCAGTGACAGAACCTCCGCTGGCTACTACAGGTCTATATGGAGGGTCTGCCAGGTTTTTGTGTGGCTTTGATATCCCAAAGAACTGGGGAATCCTCGGGTGGTGGATGGAGAAGAATTCTGTGAGTCCTTCATCAATTAGGTCAATATCCTCTAGCCTTGAGATTTCTGTTCTGATGTCCTCGTAGGCTGTCAGCACTTGGTTGTGATCTACGCTGTCATAATACCAGTGGTCATTGAGCATACTGTGGAGCTTGTCATTGTAGGAGGTGGTGTCTGTCACTAGTATCCCCCCACCCTTGTCAGCCTTCATGACCCTTCTTGAAGGGTCTGAGCTGAGTTGTCTGAGGGCTGCAAATTCTTCCTTGTTGGTGTTAAAAATCCTTTTCTTCCTCCGTTTTCATAAGAGAAACCTGATCTCAAGTTCACACTTGTCCTGAAAAGCTTGTATGACCGGGTTGGGAGGGGGGCAGAAGTTGCTTGTTTTTTTTAATTTAATAGTCAGAACAGTCTGGTGGTCCTGAGGCTGGTCTTTTTTACCATGTTGGTAGAAATATAGCTTTAGCTGAAGTTTCCTGGTGAAGAGTCGTAGGTCTATTGTCATTTTTGGGAGACTGGACCGACCCTGGAGGATGAAAGTGAGGCCTTTTTGCAGAACCTGTAGCTCTAATTGGGAGATTGCAACCCACCTAGTGATGTAGGGGTTGATGCCTAGCTTAGTGAGCTTTTCTATTTTTTCCAGCAAGACTATTTTTAGTTAACTACATTTTTTTTAGCTAATTTTAGCTAATCTCAGAACTTCACTATTGTAGGTTTAGAGTGATTCTACTAACCACGTTATGAGCTGGCTCAGGGTATCTAACCTATCAGATTGTAAAGTGTGATGTCAAGTTGTTGTGCCCAATCACAATAAAGGTTTTTTTCACCCACACTTGATTGGCTCCCACTGACACACCCCCATTTACTCTTATAAAAGGAAATCCTCAGGATCACTCTTTCCATTAAGGAACTACGCTTTGATGGTGATTGTACTTCTGGTACTTTTTACTTCAATAAAGTACGACCTTCTAGAATCTGAACTTCGACTATGTTGATTTTTTGCCACCACGGCGAACAGAGCTCCTTAGCCGAGCCACATTTATGTTGTTTTGCCTGTTTTTTCTGTGTGTTTCATCTTTGATTTCTAGCTGCCACACTAGTGGTTCCTCTCACCAGGCGACCTGACCAGCCGGAACTACGACCTGTATACGAAGCCTTTCTAAAGGCTTTACTCAGCCTTCAACCACAAGCGCTCGGGTACGCACAGCCTTTCTCAAGGCTTTACCGGTAGCCCAGCTTCTTCACCGACATCCCACTGTACCTTTATTAAGGTAGCCTACCTGGTCATCCATTTGTTCTTGGCTTCCCTAGGGTATTTTATTTGTGTACAATGTAATTTCTGTAAAAGTGCATGTTTTTTCACGTGTTTTGCTAATAGCATTTTTGCACTGTATACATTGCTTTGCTGAGACAAGTCAGTGAGTTGGATAAAGAAGATTAACATCAAATACTTTGATTCTAACTACATTATTTAAAACTGTGAATGCAATACCAACTATCTCAGCCCAAGTAGCCACTATTAATCACAGGGGTCAGATTTCTCACACTTGAACAATGAACTACAGTTGTTATTTTGGAAAGAGCAATTAACGCGGTTACATTTTCAAACCTGTCATTCAAGCATTCCTTAAAAATGTTGTAACAGAGATGGCCAGTAATGGAAATCAAAGGAAGCAAAGTAATTAAAAATGCAGATTGATGCTAACAGTGAAAAGAAGGCAGTCACAGCAATGTTGTAAACTGAGGAGAGTGAGAGAGCAAGATAGAGAGAGAGAGAAAACCACAGTAAATAATCTCATCACAAGGATTTCTTTCTGTCTGTCTAACATGACATCAGGAAGGCAAAGGCAATGGCTGTAAAACAAAATCATGCTAGCAATGGCAACCACCTTCAGATCATTTTGAGGTATAACAAATTAGAAAATAACAGTAACTATTTTTACTTTGACACAGTGGCATTAGCAATGCAGAAAAATTCAAGATTTTCTGAAAAACATACGTTTTTTTCTGTTTTTTGGTGTGTTTCTCATTTAAGGTATGCTTATCTTCTTTCAAAAATGATAAATGTCTTGTTTGTTGTAGCAAAACTTTTTTTACTAGACTAGCTTGCCTTCAGTCTCTCTTGTCCTGGAACAACATATCTAGGCTAGATTAAGGAAGCAAAGCTAAGTAGCCTACGGTTTAGTCTATGACCTATTAATAGCCAAAATGGCAATAGATTCATACCTTTTAAGGGAATAGTTTTACAGTCTTATAATGCCAGCTTTACACACACATAAAAATATGTCAAGCACGGGCAATAATGCCCTTCTAGTCTATGAAGAGAATGCATCTACACAGCAGACTGTTTTGTTTAGAGCTTTCTTCATGACGTTTTTCACAATTTGAATATTCTTGACCATCAGGCTGTGGACGGTTTAGATCAGAGGTCACATGCTGAAACTAGCAATATCTTGAAAATTTCCTGAAATTAATCAGACTTCCACACTACAGAATATTATTTGAGACAACTTTGTTAAGTATTCCATGTGCTAAAACACATCGTTTGTGTACATTCATAGCAACAACACTTGTGGTGTCCATTAACTTCATGACTTTTAGAAACTTAACAGTAGTCAAGTCTCAAAACTGAAACAAGTTTGTTCCAGCTTTATTCCATGATCTCTCTATGAGAAAATGCTTCTTCTCTATCATATATTGCCTGCTTATGTACTAATCTGATGTTGTTAATCTTCTTTCCATTCATCACTGATGGGTTCGGTTCAGAGCCCTCGGAACTGAGTTGGCCTAATACCAAGTTTGCGCCAGCCAAAAACTCTCAAGCTAAGCTTCTACCCACAATGCCCTTCTCCATGTTACCTCAGATCTTGTTTGCCGTGTAGGCATAAAGCCACATTTCAGCTGAGCTCTCAGCTAAGTGGAAACGTTTTGATATCTTGTGGAGATATTTGTCTATTTTCTTGTCGTTTGTGATTTATATTCAATACTCTTTATATTTACAGTTAGATTTAGACCTTTTTCACATCTACTTCTACCCGTTTGGTAATCTTTTAAGTACCACTGGTGGTACGGACTTCTCTCTTTACCCTTGTGGTACTCCTTGAATACCATCTCTGGTATTTCTTTTCTTCTTCCCTTTTCTGTCTAGTTGTGTGTTTTTGACTCTTTTGATAGATGATGTGTGTATTTAGATAGGTTTAGATATATAGAAAGTGGAATTTACATTTTTCTCTGAAGACTTTGATTGTTGTGTTTAGCTTTTCATGATGTCTGATAAGAAGGGTATATCAGGTTTCAAGCACTGTATTTCGTGTAATGGTAAACTTCCAAACAGTGAGTCTCATGATGATTGTATTTATTGCTTGGGGGTGCCCCATCTTTCGGTGCAACCTCCCTGTGTGATTTGTCAAAGTTTCAGCCAACGCACTCTGAATGAGTGCAAGAATAAGTTAATACTGAAGGCCCTACTTAAGTCACCCTTTTCAGAGGCCTTTTCTGCGACAGAGGTCTCAACTTCGCCTATGGGATAAGAAAAGCCTCTATTTGGTTCCCTCTTCACCCTCAGATGACCAGGGTAAGTCTGTAAAACCTAAAGTGCAAAAACTATCTTTGGAGCATAAGTCTGCCTTGTCGGCACCAACCTCATCTGCTCCAGGTACTACGACTATTACTATATTAGCACCAGCTTCGGGCTCTGATACTGCCACCGGCACTGACTATAGACCTCGCCTCACCTACTACGACTTCAGCACCGGGTGCCACTTTGGCACAGTGCACGCCTTCGATGCCTATCTCTGCAATGATGACTGAACCTCCCGTATCGGCTCCAAATGCCCCTTGAGCACCAAACTCTTTTACAGCCAACAAGAATGGATTTGACCCCACAACTTCCTGTCTCCAAACTTGAGACATCAGTGCTAGTAGATTCCACACCACGGTCCCAATACTCTCTGTCCATAGATCCATTTCTAGGCCAAGTGTATAGCCCATTCCTAGACTGACCTGACTCTCCACTGGAAGTATCCACTAGATCCACCAGGAGCCTTTCAGAACTTGATGTAGTGCATCTTGTGGATCAGCTGTTGGCAGCCAGGGGAATACCCATGCCTTCCAGGACCCATACTCCTACAGGACTTGGGTTGACTTCTCCATGGACTCCATCCTATTCTCCTCTTTTGACCATTCTGGTTCCAAAGCCTCCTGCTCTGATGTCCTTTTTAGAATCCCCCATCTCGATGCCTGTAGTGGACCTCACTGAGGCTCTGGGGCTGTCCCTCTGGTCCTCGTTTCCTGCTAAACCAGTCCTTCCTCAACCTCATGATTGGGCTGCAGGCTCTTTGGTTCATGGCATGGTTCAGAGTGTGTCTTTGGTTCTGTCCTTGGTGCTGGGAACTTTGTCTGCACCAATCCTGCTTAAGGCTCCATCCTCAGGAGCGGGTTAGGCAGAGCGGGGTGTGACCCCAGTTCCAAGGTTGCCCTTCTCAGTTCTGGGCTCCCATCTCTCTACAGGCAGACCTGCTTTCCATGCGATGGAGAGGGCACTTGATTCTGGAAGCATTCTGCTGATGTCGGAACCCCAGATTTCTCCCTTGAGCTACAGCTGCCACAGGCCACCTTCCCGAGACACTGGGCAGGGAAGCCACAGGAACCCCCTGTACAGGGTACCCACTCTTCCGAGTCGTCCTCAGAAGCTCCCACGGAAGAGATCGTGCAAGAGGAAGCATGTAGACTCACCTGAGGAGTCTCTAACAGAGGACATGAATTTCAGTGATGGTGAAGAGTCCCCACAGTCACTCCCTGATGATGTCTCCTTCACAGACATCCTTGTAATGCTGAAACAGAGGTGTGCCTTGGAGCCCACTAATCCTTCTTCTGAGAAGTCCGTGTTCCAGCAGGCTTTCCATGCCCAGCCATCTACCTCTTGGGTGACCCCGCCTGCAGACGAGCTAGTTCAGCTTGTGGTGCAGTGCACATGGAAGGACCCTGATTCTGTTGAGGTGATCCCTCGGACACCCAACAAGATACTTTCTCCACTCGAGGAAAACACACATTGGTCCAGAGGATTACCAGTCGATGCTATGGTGGTAGCGGCGGCCACAAAAAAGGATCAAGCTGAAGAGAGTTCTACTGTCCACCCAGCCAACAGAGAGTCCTGGGCCGTAGACAGATTGGGGAATCGAGTCTTTGCATCAGCAACCTTTGCCATATGGTCCCTGAACTACTTGGCACATTTTATGAGGCTCCAAAGAGACTTGATCTCTGAACTCTCTGGAACACTCACAGGATAGGTGTCTGACAAGGTAAAGGACAAAGTTGCCTCGCAGCTTGCAACCTTGGAATCGATCTCCAACTTGTCCATGAGGTTGCTTTCACATGCAACTGAAGGGGTGGCTAGAGCTGCGGTTACAGGCATACTTATGTGACGTCATGTCTGGATGTGCATTTGTGACCTCGCGGATCCCTTCAAGTCTTCCTTTCTGAATGCTCCCATCGAAGAATCTTCCCTGTTTGGCTCCAAGGTAAAGGACACACTGGCTAGGTGTGAGCAGGATGGTAAGACCCTGTCTGCCGCAGGTCTACATTTTTCCAAGCCTCAATGTTGCTTTTCCTGGAACCAGAGGAGTGGGAAGATGTGGCACAAAAAATCTCAGGGTCCTTTCCATGCCACACGTGGTGATGATACCTCCCGGGGGTAGAGGGTGTAACAATTCTGGAAAACACCCTTATTGAGGCAGAGGGGGTCCACGTAACCAAGCCCCAGAGACTCCCTCTCTAAGCAGCCTTACCAGGGGTAATTTTTCTCTGCACGAAGCTGCCTGGCACTCTATTACCACCGATCTTTGGGTGCAGAATATCATTACCAGAGGTTACAACACCCCCCTCATCACTTATCCAAAACTTCCAACAAAACTTCCTGATGTTCCAAGGTTAAAGAGAAGAAGCAGCTTCAGAAATAAAAAAGCTGTATCAAAAAAGAGTCATCCATCTAGTCCCACCAGACCAATGTGGATCCAGATTTTACTCAAGATTCTTTTTGGTGCCAAAAAAGACAGGGGACTGGAGACGCATTCTGGATCTCAGCAGTTTGAGCAAGTCTGTTGCCCAAATCAAATTCCGGATGGTCACGGTTCAGACCATTCTCCCTTTTCTAAGGGAGGGCGACTGGATGTGTTTGATAGATCTCTGAGGTGTGTATTACCACATCAAAATGGACAAACACTCCAGGAGTCTACTTCACTTCCAGCTAGGAGTCAGTCATTACCAGATTTGTGCCCTGCCATTCGGTCTCTCTACAGCCCCCAGAGTGTTCACAAAGTGCATGGCAGTGGTTACAGTTCACTTGAGACTATAAGGATTCTGGCTGTTTCCATATTTCGATGATTGGCTCTTTACCGCCCCCACCAAGCATCTTCTGGTAACAGCCCTGCAATACACCCTTTCTCTGGTGGAAACTTTGGGGATAACTGTGCACTGGGAGAAATCCAACCTTACTCTGGCCCAGCAGATAGAATTCATTGGAGCAGTCTTCGACACTTGATCCTGTCTGGTGTCACTCCCAGCTCACAGACTCCAGAGACTGAGGCTTCAGCTCCAGGTGATACTCTGTCAAAATAAAGTCTCAGTGAGAGTGTTTTTTCAGGTCCTAGGATACATGGCAGCTTCCATACCAATAGTGCCTCTTGCGAAACTGCACATGTGAATTCTCCAATGACTTCTTCTCTCTCACTGGTTCCCAAACCATCACCCTCTATGTTTTCAGATTCAGATAAACAACTCTTGCAAGCAGAACCTTCTTTGGTGGATGAGGCCAGAGACAGAACTTTGAAGCTGCCCATTCCAGTCCCCTCAACCCAAGGCCATTGTGACCACGGATACTTCCTTGATAGGGTGGGGGGGGGGCATTTCCAGGGAAAGACGTCAAGGCGCATAATCCATGTAGGATGCCAACCTGCATATCAATGTTCTAGAACTGAGAGCGGTGCTGTTAGTGTTGCAAGATTCTAAACGGTTCTTCCTTCAGGAACAATTGCAATTCAATCAGACAATATGTCAGCAGTCTGGTATATCAACAAGCAAGGAGGAACCAAGTCCTACCCTCTGTGTTGAGAGGCCATGAGAATTTGGCAGTGGGTGATCGCTTCCAACTGCTTTCTGATAGCAACGCATATCCCAGGGAGTTCCAGCATGATTGCAGCAAGTTGAGCAGATGTATTCTCTGGCTCCATGAGTGGTCTCTTAATCCCGAAGTAGCGGCAGAAATTTTCAGCTATTGGGGCCAGCCTTGCTGTGACCTCTTTGCCTCCCCATCAAACAGCAAATGCAGCAGCTATTTTGCCCTATTCCCCCCAAAGGGGAGTACCCGGGGGACGCACTGATTCATGATTGGCCCATGGGACTTCTTTATGCCTATCCCCCAATTCCTCTGATTCCACAAGTCATAAAGAAAGCTATTTGACTGAAATGCAAAGTGACCCTCATAGCCCTCTTTTGGCCTCGACAGGTTTGGTTCCCCTTCCTTTGGCCTCATCTGTTATATCCACCGTGGATTCTGGAACCACTTCCAGGCCTGATTTCTCACCCCCAAGGGTTGTCACCTGAATCTGTCCAGTCTCAAGCTGACAGCTTGATTTCTCCACTTCTGTTAGTTGCTAGGCAGGATAATCTCAGCTCACCTGTTCGTGACATTATTCTGGCTGTCATAAACCATCCACCAGAAATCTATAGCGGGATAAATGGAAAAGGTTCTCTATTTGGTCAAAGGAAAAGATGCTAGAGCCCTATTCGGCTCCATTCACAGCAGTCTTACAATATCGGTCTAAGTTTTTTGAAGCTGGAGCTTCACATATGAGTACATCTGGCAACAATTTCAAATTACCATAATGGGCTGGATGGTACTCCTCTCATATTACTGCATTTATGTAGAACTTTTCTCAAAGGAGTTTCTCACATTAGACCTCGAGTCAGACAGCCTACAGAGCCATGGAACCTCACATTAGTTCTCCAGTCTTTGACTCAACCCCCCCCTTTGAACCCACAGCGAAATGTGACCTCAAATTCTTGTCATGGAAATCTCTCTTCTTGGTAGCCGTCATGACAGCCAGATGAATTTCAGAGTTGCAGGCACTAAGCACCAAAAGACCCTATCATATCTTCCCCAAGGATAGAATATCACTCCGGACGAACCCATCTTTTCTCCCCAAAGTTGTTTCTGACTTTTCCATCAATCAGTCTGTTGATCTACCAGTATTTTTCCCAAACTTCTCTAATAAAGGAGAATACTGCCTACATTCCTTAGATGTGCACAGGCAACTGAGATTTTATTTAGATAGGACCAAAACAATACGTAAGACTGACCAACTTTTCATTTCCTTTTCTGGGTCTAGAATGGGAAATTCTGTCTTCAAGGTCACTTTATCAAGGTTCTCAAGGTAGCTGGGGATTCTGTCCCATCAGTGATGAATGGAAAGAAGATTAACGACATCAGATAAAGAAGTTATGTCTTACCATAACATTCCATCTGTGTTGTTGATCTTCTTTCATTTATCACTTCCCACTCTCCTTCCCCCACCAAAGGCTCCTGGGGGATACTTTGAGTCCAAGTGGTGTCTTAGGGCATTTGCGCAGAAATGGCCTCTGCTTTACTTGTATAACATGGGCAAACTCGATCTGAGGTAACAGGGAGATGGGCATTGTGGGTAGAAGCTTAGCTGGAGAATTTTTGGATGGCATGAGCTTGGTATTAGGCCAACTTGGTTCCAAGGGCTCAGAACCGAATCCATCAGTGATGAATGAAAGAAGATCAACAACACAGATGGAACTTTATGGTAAGACATAACTTCTTTTTACTTTATCTACTTTAAACGTCAGACCTTATATATGCTTATTTCTTCTTTACATGAAAGTTGGGATTGCATTTCTTTCATTAAGCAAAGTTTTGGTCTTCCTAACCTTTCATTGTTACTTCTTAGAGAAGTGATGGCGAACCTATGACACGCTTGTCAAAGGTGACATGCCACGATGTTTTGGGCAACATCCATGTTACCAAAGAAACTGAACAAACAAAAATATAAGAAATATAAGACACTGCACCACTCAGAGCTTAAAATGGATTCTCACTGTCTGTAACCTATGGAAATCCAGCCAGGATGGTTAAAGCATCTAATCACACAGCAGTGTATTAGTCAATTGTGCTGGTAGTGGTTTTATTCTCACCATCCATATCAGCACATCATCTGTCATCACAGCGGCCAAACAGTCCATCTGACTTCTAACTGCTTCACCGGAAGCTCATTTTCAAGGCACAAGTGTGATATCTGCAACTGCAGTCTCCAAAATGAGTGCACTATCAGCATTTGTGTCAAATCAGCTTTTGCATTCATTGCTCATGTGAAGTGCATTGCATTATTTTGTGCCAGGAGCCAGTTCAATAACACTGCTGCAGAGGTAAGGAAGTTATTAACCTCAAAGACCATTTCGCTATACAGTGTTGATAGAGTCTGCAAAGGGCAGGGCTGACACTGTTTTCGCTTCATGGTTACACTTCTGCAAAGGGCAAGCAGTCTGTATTTTTAAGCGTGTGCTGTTTTCCATTCCTCTCAACTGTCCCTCTTAATCCCTCCTAAAACTGGCTTATTTTCCACGCTGTTCACCACTGTGATGATAAGTGGCACAAAAACTTTATGGTATGCTGTGTGTGGACAATAGCAATAAGAAAGTGTAACAAGGCATATCTTTGCCAGCCTTCTATCTTCAGAATCAGAAACATTTCTTCATACCTCTCAACCTCTTAGCAAAAGAGATCTGGACAAAGCTTAAAATAATGGGGGACAAAGGCCCAAAATAGGGATATAAATATAACATCATTCTTATAAACTTAGAAAGTTGCTAGAATAACAGGACTTGTGTTAGCTATGCATTTTTTTGAAGGATATGACGTCTGAAATTTAAATGTATGGCATTATTTAGTGACTTCAGTCCTCAGTGATTTGCCAGAAAAATACACATTTTTATGAGAAGCAGACCAAAAATATGAGGCAAAGGTCTGGACAGTTGAGTGTTATGTTTCCTTTCATAATTTGGAACTAATTGGTAAAATGTGGGACCCTTGTTAACAATGTAAGCTAGAATACTTGCAAAAAGTTGTATAGATTAATTATTGACTCAGTATTATTTATCACGTATATTTGTTTTTAACAATACTAATTAATACATTGCAAATGTCTACCAAGTCCTTATTTCATACTCCAGCTAATAATTATTTATGAATTTATTTATTTTTTTGTAATTTATTTGAATTAAGTGATGTATTTGTCAGCATGAGAAAGAGAAAAGTAAAAGTCAGCTTGGAACTGGTTGCTGTTTTACTTGGAATTCCTGTCTGCATTCAAATGGGGATAATTTTGGTGACTGTTCATATCAGGGCACACGAGGATGCACACTAGCAAGTCCTTCCCCAGTCTGATGACGGCAGACACTGTAACTATAATTTCATACCTCTTAATTTTCACAAAATGAATGTCTGCAATAAACAAGTTGTTTTTAACAGGAAGAGAAAGATTAAAAATTTAGAGAGTTTAATGTCCATTGGAGGCTTTACACCCTCAACACCGTAAGACTACAAGGCAGTGGAACATAAAATTGAGTATAGCAGGGAGTGCAGGGAGACATTAGCCTTGCTGGATGTGTGTAATAATTTACATTTTGATGAGGGTCCGGCTGCAAATTTATGAGGCACTTTGCATAAAAAAACAAAGCCCTCCATACATGAGCAAACAGAGCTATTTCGCAATACACCTGTGGAGGAAAAATGTTTTTTTAACATTCGTCCTCCTAGGTTAAAGTTAAAGTAAAAACAACAGACCTTGGCCCATGTAATTTACGGCCAAGAACTTAATGAAATTAAAATAATAAATTGTACCACTTATTGAATGTAAATGTGGTACCATATGCCTATGAAAATCGTAGTGTTTGTAATTCCTCTGACAATGTCATGAATGATGAAACGTCAGGAGAAACAGATTTTGAAATTGTGAGAACTCTTAGAAAATTATAGAAGCTGTAAATTTGTATTACTTTAATGTTCTAGCCCTCTTATGGGGGAAGTTCAAATTAGAAAATCCCGGCTGAGTGATAAAGGAATTGGTCAAAGCTTTCAATATGCATGTACCGAGAAGCATGGCGTTCTTGACAGAAATGGCAAATCATTGTGCTTATTTTGTCATGAAACAGCAGTAAGCAAATCACGGAATGTAAAAAGACATTTTTTAACAAATCATAACTGGCTTTTGGAAAAAAGTGAGGATGAAAGGAAGGAATATGTTTCTCAACAGGTACACTGCTATCAGTCTTCTTCTTTCAGCTGTTCCAGTTAGGGGTCACCACAGTGGATCATCTGTTTCCATTTCTTCCTGTCCTCTGCATCTTGCTCTGTCACACCAACCACCTGCATGTCCTCTCTCACTACATCCATAAACCTTATCTTAGGCCTTCCTCTTTTCCTCTTACCTGGCAGCTCCATCCTTAGCATCCTTTTCCCAATATACCCAGCATCCCTCCTCAGCACATGTCCAAACCAGTGCAAGGTTGTCCCTATACCATCCAACCTGAGCTGACCCTCTAATATACTGATTCCTACTCCTGTTCATCCTTGTCACACCCAATGCAAATCTTAACATCTTTAACTCTGCACCTCCAGGTCTGACTCCTGCCTTTTTGTCAATGCTACCGTCTCCAACCCATATAACATAGTGTGTCTCACTATCCTTTTGTAGGCCTTCCCTTTCACTCTTACTGGTACCTGTCTGTCACAAATCACTCCAGACACTCTTCTCCACCCACTCCAGCCTGCCTGTACTCTCTTCTTCAGCTCTCTTCCACACTCATCACTACTTTGAACTGTTGATCCCAAGTATTTAAATTCATCCACCTTTGCCACCTCTACTCCCTGCATCCTCACTATTCCTCTATCCTCCCTCTCATTCACACACATATATTTTGTCTTAGTCCTGCTGACTTTTATTCCTCTCCTCTCTAAAGCATGTCTCCACCTCTCCAGGGTCTCTTCAACCTGTTCCCTACTATCACTACATATCACAATGTCATCTGCAAACATCATAGTCCATGAGGACTCCTGTCTGATCTTGTCTGTCAACCTGCCCATCACCATTGCAAATAAGAAAGGGATCAGAGCTGATCCTTGATGTAATTCCACCTCCACCTTAAAAGCATCTGTCACTCCTACTGCAGACCTCATCACTGTCACACTACCCTCATACATATCCTGTTCCACTCTTACATACTTCTCTGACACTCCCGACTTCCTCATACAATATCACAACTCCTTTCTAGGCACCCCGTCATATGCTTTCTCTAACTCCACAAATACACAATGCAATTCCTCCTGACCTTCTCTATACTTCTCCATCAATACCATCAGAGAAAACATCACATCTGTAGTGCTCTTTCCAAGCATGAAACCATACTGCTGATCACTAATCATCACCTCCATTCCTAACCTAGCTTCCACTACTCTTTCTCATAACTTCATGATGTGACTGATCAGTTTTATCCCTCTGTAGTTACTACAGCTCTGCACATCACCCTTATTCTTACAAATCGGTACCAAAACACTTTTTCTCCACACCTCAGGCATCCTCTCACTTTCCAAGATTTCATTAAACAATCTGATTAAAAACTTCACTGCCATTTCACCTAAACACCTCCATGCTTCCACAGGTATGTCATCTGAACCAACAACCTTTCCATTCTTTATCCTCTTCATAGTGTCCTTACTTCCTCCTTGCTAATCCGCTGCACTTCCTGATTCACTATCCCCAAATTATGCAACCTTCTCTTTCTGTCATTCTCTTCATTCATCAACCCCTCAAATACTTTTTCCAACTGCTCAACACACTTTCCTCACTTGTGAGTACATTTCCCTCATTATCCTTTATCACCCTTACCTGCAGCATATCTTTCACAGCTTGGTCCCTCTGTCTAGCCAATCAGTACAGGTCCTTTTCTCCCTCCTTTGTGTCCAACCTTTCATACAACTCTCCATACACCTTATCCTTGGCCTTTGCCACCTCTCTCTTTGCCATACACCTCATCTCCTTATACTCCTGTCTACTTTCTTCATCTCTCTGACAATCCTACTTCTTCTTTGCCAACCTCTTTCTCTGTATACTCTCCTGTACTTCCTCATTCCACCACCAGGTCTCCATGTCTTTCTTCCTCTGTCCAGATGTCACACCAAGCACCTTTCTAGCTGTCTCCCTACCAACTCTGCTGCAGTTACCCAGCTATTTGCTAACTCTTCACTGCCACCCAATGTCTGTCTTAACTGTTATTTGAACTCCACTTTACAATCACCCTTTTTCAACTTCCACCATTTGATCCGTGGCACTGCCCTCACACACCTCCTTCTTTTCTTGATCACCGTCATCCTACAGACCATCTTATGCTGCCTAACTACGCTTTCCCCTGTCACCACTTTACAGTGTCCAATCTCCTTCAAACTGGTCCTCCTGCATAGGATATAATCCACCTGTGTGCATCTTCTTCCACTCTTGTACATCACCCTATGCTCCTCCCTCTTCTTAAAAATGTATTCACCACAGCCATGTCCATCCTTTTCGAACAATCCACTACCATCTGCCCTTCTGCATTCCTCTCCTTAACACCATACCTACCCATCACTTCCTCATATCCTCTGTTCCCTTCACCAACATGCCCACTGGAATTTGCTCCAATCATTTCTTGCTCACCTTTGGGTACACTCACCACCACTTCATCCAACTCACTCTAAAATTGTTTTTTCTCATCCATTGCACACCCAACTTGCTGAGCATATGCACTAACAACATCCATTGGTTATTAGGTGTGTACTAGGCTAATGGCCCTGGAGCCTTTGCAAGCTTAGCCCATAGGATTACCCTGGCATTAAGCCACTGACCTTAGTTCCCAGTGCCTCTGTTGAGTAAAGTCACTGGAGTGATCCTTATGGTGAATTTTCTATTTCCCATCCACTCATCAATATTTCTCTTGAAGAGCGCCAATGAGGTGCTCTGCTTGACTTGTATGGGAAGTCTATTCCATAGCATGGGCAGTCTCTGGTTTATGCACCTGTCCCTCCAGCATGTTCAGTTGATTGTGGTAATGAGGTTGAGGTCTCTGGAGCATATGGTGAGGAAGGATTGGGATTTCTTTAGATGTAGCATTTCTAACAGAGCTGGGTCAGACATGGCTTTGTAAGCCAAGCAGAGATCACCTCTAAGTAGGCGAGATAAGACAGAGAATAGCTGGAGTTTTTTGAGTCTGTCCATACAGGACAAATGTTTAAGGCCTAGGATCCTCTTTGTGAGGTACTTTTGCGGCCTCTCCAGTTGTTGAAGGTGTTTAGTAAGGAACATGCCAAATGGGGCATTGTACTCAATGATTGCCTAATGAGGGAAGAGTAGAGGGAGACAATGACCTCTTTCTTCCTGGATACAAAACCCTTAGTAATGAGATTTGCCACATAGAAGGACTTTCTGACCACAGTGGCAATGTGGTGGTCAAAAGAGAGGTTGTTGTCAACCTGTGTTCCCAGATCTCTTATAATGCCTTCTGTGTTCAGTGGACTACCATTGATGTGGTAATTCATGGGAACCATGGTTCTGATACTAGTCTTTGGTCTCAGTTTGGCCTTTCTGTCAGGACTGAACCCTGTGTGACTCCACTTGTGACTGGTTGGCAGTCTGACTTGGTGTCTTTTCTATGATTCCTGAGTGGGAAATGGTATCAAAGGCCTTGGCCAGATCAAAGGTAGGCTGTATGAACCACTTTGCCTTCATCCACAGCTCTGGTGACTGGCTCAAAGAAGTTGACCAAGTTAAGCAGGCATGATCTACCCTTTACAAAACCAAATTGTGTGGGATCCATATCCTTGTGCATATCAGACTCAGCAGTGCACCATTTGATAAGGACAAAGCCTGAGGTGAGGCTGTGATTGAACAGGGCATACAGGTGAGGTGCCAGTTCACTCTGTAGTTCATGTAGAACACAGCCATGGATATTGTCAATTCTCACAGAAGCTGCATTCTTGGCTTTGAACGGTGCTGTTTTAACACATGCAGCAATAATACTGGGTGCCTGGCAATCTACTGGTGTTGTGATTGGTCCTTTGCAGTAGCTCACAACAAATCTGGGTATTGCTGTGGAGACTCTTTACAAAACTATAGAAGGCCTTGTGGTTGTCTTTACTATCTGCTGCAATTCTGTTTTCATAGCTAGCTTTAGAGGATTTGATGAGGGATCTCAACTTTTTGTTGAGGCTGATAAGGGAGTTTTTCCAGTCTTGGGATTTCACCTTATTCTGCATCAGTTTCCTTCTTCTGGGACCACCAGATTGGCTTCCTACAGTGCATTGGTGTATGATTCGGCAGTCATGCAACTATTCTCCATTTGCATGGGGAGTGGATTTACAAGGTGATTATTTTGTGGTTGGATCTAACCAGGAAGGAGTTGACTATTGGTGTACAGCAACGGTCACTCATGTTAGTAATGACCAGGTCAAAGATGTTGCTACCTTTAGTGGGGGTAAGAATGAGCTGGTCCAGGGCACTGGAACAAGGAAACATTGGGCAAGTGTATCGGTACATGAATAGTTTTCCCAGTTAGTGGAGGGGTAGTTGAAGTCGTTCTGTATGAGAATGTTTAGTTGAACCCTAATATTCACCAAGGTGCTTAGGAACATTGAGTGGTCATGGCTGGAGACCTACAGCAGGCTACAACCTGAATTGCTGTCTTACTCAATGTTAGCTGCACCTGAAGTATCTCAGATGCTTTATGTTGGGCTACCAGTCTGGAGGTGTGCTCATCCTTTATGAGTATGGAAACACTATCACATTTGGAGCTTTGGTCCAAGTTCTGGGGCTGAATGGTGTGGAATGAGTTATAGCCTGATAGTGCAGGGGTGCTTTCTGCTGCCTTGAACCAGGTCTCTGTTACGGCACAAATGTCGATGTTTTCCATTTTAAGGAGTGCTTAGAGCGAGTGCTTTTTGAGATTTTAGACTTCTAGTGTTGAGCAGCATGACCCTCAGATTGCATTTGTTTGTAGCTGTTACAGTGGTAATTTGGTCTTTGGAGCACCACCTAAAAGGGCACTATAGGCACGGCAAGAGCTTTGGCCAATATCCAGAATCCCAGGGGTGACAGATGCAGGCTATCTCTGGCAAAGCATCGAGGTTTGTCAATCATGTCATCCCAGGCAGACAGATACTGGATCCCCTTAGAATGACACCAGAAACTTAGCCAATTGTTGAAATCAATCATTTTCTGCTTTTACTGTGGTATCATTCTGGGTGATGGTAGGATGCTGCTCAGGGCTAGGGTCATACCCACCTGGGCTACATAATCCAATAGCTCCTCCATGTCTCTTTTCATGTAGTCCAGGGATGTACATCTCAGGTCATTCACACCCACATGTACAATGACAGAGTCATATTTGTACCTGTTGTTGAGGGACCTGAGTGTGTGCATTATGTGGCGGATCCTGGCACCTGACAGGCAGCTGACTGTTACTTTCTCCTTATTCAACCTAGAGAGTGGGACATCAGTGTGCTTCACTATCGAGTCACCTATGACTAGTGTGTTGGGGATGCTGTTTTGCCTTAGGGGCTTTGGTTGAGTGGCACACTGTTTAGGAGAGTTATGTGTCTCATGATTAGTGTTGTACTGTGGTGGTTGAGTGCATTTCTGCCTTGGAGGTCTCTGCTGTTTGGGTAGATTTTTATTGAGAGCCTCCACAAAGGTGGGTGTGTGATTTGTGTTTTTATGTGAAGGCAGTGCTGGTGTGTGTTCTATGTGGTGCGGTATACGTGTTGACCTTCTCCTCTTGACCAGCTATTCCATTCTTGGCTGAAGAGTGCATGGCTTCCAATTTGGATATTGAAGTGCATCTCTCACAAGTCTGAGTGTTGGGAGGTAAGAGGAGAGGGTTGTCAGTGTACATGAGGCAGTTGCTACATTGCCTCAGGATGCCCAAGTTCACCAGGTTAATAGGAGAAAGCACAGGGAACTGACCTTTAGACATGCCTGGAGTGGTGGGCATTAATAATAAGTACTGGAGCTGTTTCCTTGTAGAATGTTTAGTACTGGTAGCACTTTTGTGTGCTACAATAATTGCTACAGGATGGCTGGTAAAGTGCTAAACTAATAAGCTAGTAAAAGTGCAGGAAAGGAGATAACTAGCAGATCAACACAAAACTCGATTTCCAGCTTCATAAACATCACTTTATCAGGCACTCTTTTCATCTCCAAAACACTCTTGGCATACTGTTCCTTCAGGATAACCCCCTACCCCATTCCTCCTCCCATGCATACCACGATAGAACAATCTGAACCTGCCTCCAATACACTCGGCCTTACTCCTCTTCCATCTGGTCTCTTGCATGCACAATATGTCAGCCTTCCTTCTCTCTACCATATCAGCCAACTCTCTCCTTATGCCAGTCATACTACCAACATTCAAAGTTCTTACCCTCACTACCACACTTCTAACCTTCTTCCTCTCTTCCTGCTTTCAGGCATGTCTTCCCCCTCTTCTTTTCCTTTGGCAAACAATAGCCCAATTTCCACCAACATCTTGTTGGCTAACAGTATTGATGGCGGTTGTTGTTAATCCGGGCCTCAACTGATCCAGTATGGAAATCTGTATTGTTGTCTGCATATATCATTTGGCAAAGGTTTTACACCGGATACCTTTCTTGACATAACCCTCCCCATTTATCTGGGATTGGGACCAGCACGAAGAAATGCACTGGCTTGTGCATCCCCAGTGGCTGGGTTCAATCAAATAACTTCCTTAAATTTTTAAGAGGCCCTACAAATTTAACATCAGCAAATTTCAGCATTTCTCACTCCATAGTGGAAAGGCCCTCAGTGAAGGAGTATTTATTAAAGAACCTCTTCTAAAATGTGCATCTTTTTTTTTCATGATATGCAAAATAAAGATGCTATTATGAAATATATTTTTGATTTACCACTCAGCAGAAATACCATTAAAGACAGAGTGATGACAATGATCTTTGATGTACATCATCAATTAAAAGGAGACTTAAATAATTGTAAATATTTTTCAATTTGTCTTGATGAAACTACTGATGTCACCTCATCGGCTTGGTTGGCCATCATTGCTAGATTTTCCAATGGTCAGACAATGAGAGAAGAGCTGGAAATGCTAGAAACAATGCCAATAAGTACATCATGGAATGAAATATGTAACATTGTTCTAAAACTATTCAGTGACCTGTCTAAAGCTCTGTCTGTTAAGACCAATGGGTCACCCAATATGGTGGGAAAAAAGGTAGGATTTGTGAAACTGTTTATGGAAGCTATTGGACATCCATTTGTGCTGTTTTTTTTTTGCATTATACACCAAGAGGTGTTGTGTGCCAAGGCAGGATTAAAAAAAAACTACATGATGTAATGACAGTTGTAACAAAATAGTGAATTTAATAGTTGCACAACCCCTTCACAAGTGAGAATTTCCTGTACTACTACAGGAAGTTGAATCAACTTACAGTGGACTGCTGATGCACAACAATGTGAGGTGGCTGAGCCAAGAAAAAGACATTGAAAGATTTGTGTGGTGCTATGAAGAAATTAAGTTATATCTTGAGAATAAAAATTTGGAACAGTTTCCTCAGTTCAGTTATTGCACATTGACCAGCACACTGATGTTTTTTTACAGACCTCTCAGTTCCTATGAATGAAATTAACTTAAAGTTAAAAGATTTTGGCAAACGTATTGATGTTATGTTTGGATACATAAAAGCCTCTGAAACTACACTTCAAATTTTTACATGAGATGTGTGGACTAAACCTTCTAAGTATTTTCCTTGACTAAAAATTATTTCGAGGAGGTCAGCTCAGATGTGCAAAATGAAATGAAGACCTTTCATATAAAGTGCCAGCACATTTTAAACTCAATAACTGATCAGTTTGGTGGAGGATTTAATCAATTCAGAAGTTTAGAACAGACCATTAAAATAATTAAGTATCTAGATGTAGTAGTCTACAGTACTATGGAATTAAATGATTTCCAATGGCTACAAATTGAAGGATTAGAGCTGCAGTTAGCAGAGTTCCAGGCTAGCATCTGGACTCAAGTGTTTGTTGACCCGAGGTTTAAACCTGAGGATCTGGAAAGAAATTGCCTGCAGAATGAAGAGTGCCACTACAAACAAGAAATTTTGAATGCTTGGAACCCAATACCAGAAACTTTTAGCACTCTTAAAACTCCAGTAATGGCTTTACTCACAATGTTTTATTCTACATACTTTTGCGAGACCTTATTTTCAGCATTAAACATCATTAAAACAGATAAAAGAAACCGACTGACAGATGAAGTTAATGCTGCTTGCTTGGGCTTGAAGTGCACAAAATACCTTTAACACCTCCACCACCACCAAACTTCAACTACCTAACTCATAAAAACAACCTCTTCTCCCTGCAAGTTCCAACTACGACTGTAAGTAAATATCTTAACAAACTTAAACCCACTTCCCTAGCAGCAGACAACCTACCTGCTGAATACCTTAAAATTGCAGCCAAAGCCATTTCATACCCATTTTCTATACTAAGCAAGCATTCCATCTCTGAGCAATGTGTTCCAAGCATCTGGAAAATATCTCACATAATACCACAAATAAAGGTGGAAACTCAACTGAACTGTCAAATTACAGACCAATTTCTACCCTATCCCCTTTATCAAAAATTCTCGAGAGGTGCATCCATACTCAAATTCTAAATCATCTCTTATCCAACAATCTTCTAGCTAACACTCAACATGGCTTTCACCCAAATCACAGCACTACCACAGCCCTAATCAGTTTCTCCAACACAACTAACCAACAAGGTAACCTTGTACTTTCTAAACCTCTCCAAAGCTTTCTATACTGTCTCTCATAATAAACTCTTAACTGTTCTAACTGAATTCACTCTAAGCTACTCCACTCTTACCTGGTTCCAAGACTGCTTGTCAAGATGTAAGCAAGCTGTCAAGGGGCAAAATAACCTATCGTCTCTTCTCCCTATTACTCTAGGGGTCCCACAAGGCTCCATCCTTGGACCCCTTCTCTTCAATCTATTCACTAACAACCTGCATACTGCCAGTCTACATGCTGCACTTGTACAATACGCTGATGATTCTACCCTAATCTGCTCTGCCCCTACCCTCCAAGAACTCCAAACAATAACACAGGAATCCATCTCAGCAGTCGAAACATGACCATCAGGCACACAGCTCATACTAAACCCAAACAAAACTTAACTTATGCTTTTCCACCCCACTAAAGGCTCAAATCCAACTCCTCCTTTTAAAATAATATCTAGTAACAATATCCCTATTGCACCAGCACCCCAAACTAAACTTCTAGGAGTCATAATTGATCAAAACATGAAGTTTAACCTACATATCACCCAAACAATAAAAAAGCTGACAAAAATGGGAGCCCTACACAGATGCAAAAATTACATTTCTAATAACACAAAAATCACTCTGCTAGAACCCACCTTGTCTCCACACTTCTCTATGCATCACTCATACTCATCAATCTCAATAAATCAGACTTAGCCAAAATAGACAAATACTGCAACAAAATAGCAAACTTTGCAACAGATTTAACCATTAGGATCCATCACTGCCTAGCCCTCCAACAACTATCATAACTAGAACTACCCAACCTGCTCAGACTTAACCAACTTACTTTAGCCCACCAAATAATCTACCAGCTTGAGAAAACCCCAGCTTTACAAGGCCTACTAAACCAACACCTTAACCAATGCTCACTGTGATCTAATAGCAAATCACTAATGGTGATTGCTAGAGGTAAGAATAGTGCAGGTGAGTCTCTTTATTCCCGCTATATAGCAAAAATCTGGAACAACATGCCACTTAACATTAGAACTACAGCCAACAAATCCATTTTCAAAAACCTCCTCAGATCCCACTTAGCTAGCTCATGGATATGTAACTGCACCGACCCAGGCTAACCTACCTACACTACCTTTTATAACACCGCATCCTCTATAAATAAATAAATCTAAGATGTTACAAATATAATATCACCTACACCCCATAAGTAAAGCATTTTTTCCTTAGGAAGCCTGACCTTTTTTATAACTAGCTATACTACACTACATACAAGTATATAAGTCAAACACTAGTTTTACTAGTACTGATTCTAAATTCTCCCCACTATTTCCACTATTTGTCCATCTCTCTTATACACTTGACTTCCAGATAGTACCTCAATTCACAGAATAATGTTTAAACAGTACTATATACTCACATCACATGATTACAAAAGAAGCAGACTAGTCAACAATGTCTTACGTTTCACTTATTAAGCACCCACTATTTACAACTGAATTGTGTACAGCTATAATGCAATTCAAACTATGTTTTAAGATCTCTCTAAAGCATCCAATGATAATGTGTTTTAAAAATCAATTTCCTCTTCTCCTTTTTGAATTTGTGTATAACAACAACATATTCTAATTTCTATTTTTGATTGTCACATGCTGTATTCGCAGTCCTCCTTATTTTTATGTTATGTAGTGTCTTACATATTTATGTTGTTTGTATTATTGTTGATGGAGCTTTTATCCCTGGGCCATGTCTGAAAATGGGCAACATGCCCAATCGGACTCTCATAATAAATAAATGTAAAATAAAATAAATTTCAGGCAGTGTGTTCCATATTTTTCAGTTCAATTCAAAATTACTATTAAAAGTAGGGTCATTTTTTAGTGCACTATTTTAAGCCCAATTATCAGGGCGTATATTATTTTCTCTATTGTAAGTCATTGATTTTTCTTTTATTTTTATAATACATAGCACCACACATCACTGGGCTATATCTAAAGAATTGTTTATCTTTTGTTTGGGGGCACAAGCCAGCAGAGTCAAGTTAGGCATTTTACGAAGTTTTGATATGCCGAGCCAAAAAGGTTCATCAATACTGTTTTAGAGCATTTCAGTCCCCATATCAGTATGAAACAGCTTTACGTTCCCTTTGGTCAAAGGCAACTGTGGAATTATCCAGTTCATTTCCATTTCTTTCCCAAGCAAATTCTCTTGTTGTCCTGGTAGGAAATAATGAATCATTGTTTCTACTACATGCATTTCCTTGCCTTGAATATATTTCACCTTTAATTCAGACTTCTGCAGTCTCAGCAATTATTTTGTGATTTTGTCGTTTAACATATAATTACTTCTTAAATATACTCTGCATGTCTTTTATCCACTCCATTGGTACACATTTCTCAGAGCCACATTCATACCTCTCAACTGTACAGATTTTCTCAGAATGTCCAGATTTTGGCCGCATATTTTTGGTCCATTTTTCATAAAACTGTGGTTTTCTGGCAAATTAGTGGGACAGCATTAAAGACTGAAGTTAGAAAATAATGACAGGCATTTCAGCTTCAGACTTCATATCTTTCAGAAAATTCATGATAATGCAAAAACCTGTTATTCTATCAAATTTCTAAGTTTGTAACAGCAATATTTAAAAATTGTCGCCGTCTTTGGGCCTTTGTCACACTTTTATTTATGACTTTGTCTAGATTTCTTGCTCTAAGAAGTTGAGAGGGAAGGTGATATTCATGGACTTTTTTCCATCTATGTGCTACAACAAGTAGCTCCTTTTCTATAGGAGCATATCTCTCTGCCATTCTGTAAAGGCTCTTAAGATCCCTTAGAATTTGGTTTACCTTATTACACAGTTACTGCATCAGTAGCATTTTGCTGATACTACTTGCAATTTGGGTTATTTATATCAAAATACTTCATTGTGGATGGTTCATTTACCATCTGTTCAAGCATTTTAGAGCTATTTTCCTCATTAGTACCAAATTACCATTTCATATCATGCTCCCAGAACATCTTCAATGACAAAGTCACTTTTGAAAGGTTCAGAAAAAAATGAGAAATACATGCGTCCCTGAAAACATCTCTTTGGACCCTGTATTATCTCTGGCTAAGGCATCTACACTGTGGTTCTTACCATCTCACTATCTGATTTCAGGCTTACTGATACTAACACATGACAACCATAACTCAGCCTCGCAACTCTAGGTTTATACTCTGTCTTGTACAGTTTGGACTTATTTTGTGTCATCTATTTTCATAATATAGTTTTGCATCATATTGTTTCCTGACTTTTCCATATCCTAATAACTTATCAGTTATGTTAACAACAATTTTAAGTCCCTCAATTTTCTATACCACAGCTCTTTAAGCACACTGCTGCCACTTCTGACAAGATATCAAATGGAAGTCTTAGAAGTCTTTACTCACAGGTAAATCAAAAGCGCACATCTTTGAACTTTCCTCAGTAAGTTGTATTTGCTACTTCTTCAGTTACACAAAGTGAATAGTGCTCTCTTTTAAGTAATTCTAACACTTCTGGCCAAATTATGAGAATCTAATAAATACATTTTAATGTCGTCACTAAAGTAGCCATGCTATTTTCTTATTAAAGTAGCCTTTATCTGTTTCTCAGCCACACCCATATTCTCTACAAGTAGTTTAACCCTTGTTTGAATCATGCCCACAAAGTTACCAGAACTGTCCTGAGAATATACAGTACAGGAACAAATGTAGGATCTGTGTGGATATCATAACCTCATGATAAACAGCCCAAGCAAGCAAGTAAATCAGTGATAATGGAGGACACTGGACTGCAGTAGTGTGTTTGGGTCTATATCACATTGTTGAAGCATTAAAAGTTCAAATCACTAAACTCTGAACTTTAATGATCGAACTTTAATACTTTGAATGTGAAAAAAAAAAACAGTTTAACCCTAAAAAAAAAAAAAACGCTCTATGCAGGGGGGCAAGCCCCACTGCACCCCCTGCTTCTTAAATATACCAACTCCGAGATTGTTCTACAGTGTAGGAAATGGAAATCTTCCGTTTCCGCACTGTACTTGCACTGAAGTGCGATCTCGGAGTTGGTATATTTAAGTAGTGGGGGTGTGGGGGGTGCAGGAAGGCTTGCCCCCCCAGCTTACACCCTTTAGTTTTGTTATTTTGGGTTGAAAATGCTTTTAACATCAATTCAAACCTTTAATAGTTCAATCACTTGTGTTCAATATTTAGTGATTCGAATTATTAACAGTTCAATGATGTGATATAGACCTGTGTGTTTGCGTATTGCTTAGAATATTAGTGCACTTTGACAGCTGCTCTCTGTTGCTGTTACATGCTAAACCTTACCACAAACAGTATTTTATAAA
The DNA here is from genome assembly GCF_019279795.1 of Protopterus annectens. Classification (NCBI taxonomy): domain Eukaryota; kingdom Metazoa; phylum Chordata; order Ceratodontiformes; family Protopteridae; genus Protopterus; species Protopterus annectens. Next base: position 935,981,849 of record NC_056730.1, on the reverse strand, counting down.
AAAGTCATGTCAGTAAAAAATAAACAGCAAAGAAGTTCAAAAAATCAGTAGTGATACTAAACAATCCCTCACTTGAAATGCTAATATAGACATTTCTATAGCTGTGTGTTTCTGCAGAGCGATCTTGATTTTGCCCTGTCCCTCATAAAATGCTTGATTTTCCAGTAAACCACTGAAAATTATAGTTAGTCAATGTCAGATATTAAAACTTCTTATTTCAGAAAATGTGTGTTGATGGCAAAGTCTGTTGTGCTATTGACTTTTAATGTCTGATTTTGCCTCCTATTTTTGCCTTGTCCCTCCTGAGATTTTTGTTTTCTGGGAAATAACCAAGGCATACAGTCAGTCTGTAATGTCAGACATTAGAGTTTAATACTTCTTAATGTTTGTAAAATGCATGCTGATATTCTATTCACTTTTTAAGTGGATTAAAAAAAGCTTCCCAAGTTTTACATTGGTGTTGGTAGTAGCATAGGCAATACTGATATCTTTATTCTCAAACACGACTTATGCATGGTCCAGTGTTCTCCATTATCACCAATAAATCTTTGTGGTCTTTAAGTCATCAGAGTGTGCATTTTCTGATCTACATGTTACATCTACATTCACAATATGAATTATTTTCCCCATACCAAGCTTAGACAAGTCAAATAAACCAGTAGAGATGCTATATTCACAACAACTATATAGAATGGAATACTACATTTCTTATACTTACATGCATACAAATGCAGTGTCTGACTGCTAAATCCAAGGTCTGGATGTCAAATGGAACAGTATTAGTACTCGTCACCTTATTCTGTGAGTGACACTTCCCCTCATAGCTTCACCTTCCTTGAAGCAGAAACCTGCATCTCTCTCCGGTTTCCACTGGTGATTATTGAAGTACTGCACATCATGGCACATATGCCCCCACTCCTCCCCCTTGGGACAGGCAAGCAGGCCCCGCCTCTTATTCCAGTCCCATTCCAGTGCCCAGATCTCTAATTTTAACCGAACCTGGGACATATATGTTGTAGTGAAGGATTTATCTGTCTGCACCATGGAGCTGGCAATACATTTTTTTAATTCAATAACATAAACAACAGTGGACATTATAGGCCTTTTTTCCATTTTACAGAACAAATGATTTAAAAATAGCAGATTATATTTTGTCTCACATTAACTCTTAAACTCTTGTATGACCAATGTAATATTATTTCTTTCTTTCTTCTACTTGAAACTGAAATGTATTATAAATGGTCGGGTTTCATCCTTTCTAACACAAAGAAAAGTACCACACTGCATCCTTTCAGACTTTTTGATGATTCCACTCACTATGAAATAATGGTTTTTAACAGAATGCACAAATCCATCCATCCACAAACTCTTTTTCCCATTTTTGCACATGGAGTTGTGTTGTCACTTCAACAGTGACAATCATCTAGAGCCATGGTTTACACTGCTGGGTAGCTAGCCCTGCCACTGTAATTCATCCATACCACACTACATAATTCAAAAGGTGGGAAATTATAGTACCTGACAATTTGCTGGGAAATGAAGATATTTTGAAGTTATGTCTTTATATAAAATAAAAACAGTATAGTTGAAAGAAGAACTTTATTTACAGACAAAACATGTAGCCTTGTTCTTGCAGAAAGCAAGCAACAACAGGAACACGTAAGTACAGAACCATAAAGAAGTGAACTGATGTCCAGCAATTAACTGATTAATCATCAAATGCTTCCACCTAAACTCAGTCATTAAGCTATTGTGAAAGATGCATTATGTATTAAAAACAAATATAATGTACTTCATTGTAGATTTACTAAATGTTCCAACTCTATAAACATTAGGAATACCTAACAATATCGCAGCAAGTAAACTATTGCAGGTTTCATCTTATCATGCAAAAACTGTTTTTCACACAAATAGCATACCTCTCAACTTTTTAGCAGAAGAAATCCAGACAAATCTTAAAATAATGTGGGGATAAAGGCCCAAAAATAGGGACAGATTTCAAATATTGATCTTATAAACTTTGAAAGTTGTTAGAATAACAATTTGTGCTAGTGTGCATTTTCTGACATATATGAAGTCTGAAACTGAAATGTATATCATTATTTAGTAATTTCTGTGATGTCGCCACTCTGAGCCATTAATCAAGGAGCCTGAATCATCACCACTGACACTGGAGAGGGATGTTCACTTAGAACAAAAATGGATATACACACTATTTTTAGATGCAGCTCTCTGCATCAAGCACAATTTCCCTTAAGAGCACACAGAAAACACACCCAGTCTAGGGGCTGGTTTTCCCTCTCTCTCCAGATCCCTAATAAGACTCCCACTGGCACAGCTATAAAACTGAGTCCTCAGCCAAGTGTCTAAGCCAAGTCCTCTGCCACTCTCTCTGTGAAACCAGTGCTTCATGTCCCTGCTCCAAGCAGCTGACACATGCACGCACACACTCTTTGAGATTTGATTTTCACACACACACACACACACACACACACACACACACACACACACACACACACACACACACACACACACACACACACACACACACACACACACACACACACCATGGAAAGGCTGGCACAGATTTACTAGCTATGCCCCCTTCTGCTCAGTCTATAAAGTAGTTACACTGCCACCAGATGCTTCAAAGACAGCTATACTAAGGCTCTTACAAGGCTACCCAATTATACTCAGTGAAATGAATATTAATATAAATGATAGTCTTTGCCCAATGCAGTAAGGCTTTCAAGAGTGGACACAGTGTCACCAAATAGATATAAGTCCTCTCAAAGTTTAAAATATTCTCTAAAGGACTAGCCACAATGAAAACTTTAAATAAATGTAATAATAAATAATAAAATAACATGTAAATACTAAATATTTATTTACAATAAACACTAGAGTTTCAGCCACAGGAAATATTAAAATAACATGGATGAATAGATTTGCACAGATACAGAAAAACAGCATTTAACTAGTCTTGCTATATTTTCCTGACTGATCTAAAGGATTACTATTCCCAAGTTCACTTACTAGAGCAAGGCAAGATGAAGTACGTGAGGGGGCCCTTCTTTACCATATTACAAAAACCAAGTGTACTGAGATTTCAGTCTCACCTAGTATGAAAATACCATTTTAGTGATGAATTACAGAATGAAATCACATACAATTGGTCATCTGACTTCTGGTTCCCATGCTATTCCCTTGGCTAGAAGCTGCCAGGATTTAGCATATATGTGTCAATAATGTGCACACACAGATATTGCTAAGATTTGTTGCAGCTTCTGGAAGTCATAAAAAATTTCAAATCTCCACCCTTTCAGAGTAGCAATTAACTCACCCCAAAGACAATACAGAAACCATCACAGTATAGACTTGATTGTCTCTGGCTGCACTGAGAACTATAAGATACAATATTTATGGCCTAAGCCAGGTAACTGAATTTCAAACTATTTTCAAAGTTAACTGGACTGAGATTAACCCCTTCTCTTTCAGTATCCCTTGTTACAATATATACATTTTCATAGTTACAATAATACATGTATATTTCTTCCTCTGTCCAGCACGACAAACTGTTGATACATTTTTAATACAAGCAACTTTACAAATACATTTTCAACACAAGCATCTGTACAAATCAGTTTGATATATGAATGACAAATAATTCTTTACAAAATCAATTCTAGCTGTGCTGGCATATGTTACACATCCACTGCTCTACTTTTCCTGGCATAGCTGGCAATACTTAACATCGTCACAACTTCAATTTTCAGTGATTTGTCAGAAAAACAATTTAATTAGGCCCAAACCAAAAATATAAGGTAAAAATGTGGATGTTCTGCAAAAATTTGGACAGTTGAGAGATATGACAAACAGTGATCACAGATATTAGCTGCAATCAATAGTGTGTCACATATAAGCCTAATACTGTGTAACACTAGAGGAGAAATTATCACTATGGATATTTAATGTGTGCCCTTACAAAGTCGCTATGTACTAACGGGTTAGCCATACTGAGATCCTTACAGAATGGCACAGTATAAAGGGTTAATTATACACTGACTTAATGCAGTTTCCTGTGTTAACATATGCTAAAACTGATTAATAGCACTAATAAACTGTTCTGAACAAACAATCTGATGCTGTTAATCTTCATTCATTCCTTACTGATGGGGTTATTGGTTTCGTCCTCGGAACCAAGCCGACCAATATCAAGCTCACATCAGCCAAAAACTCTCAAGCCAAGGTCCTATCCAGAATGCTCTGCTCCCTGTTAGCTCAGATGTCGTTTGCCATGTTGCTGAACAACCGTGTCAAGCCACTCTCTTAGCTAAGTGTCTAATTCTTTTGACAGTTTATATATTACTCTAAAATTTTCGCAAAAGTTTATTCTAATATTTTCCTACCCTATAGCACAGTTTAGACTCTCTCCCTCTAATCTTTTCCCTTTATTACCCTCTTTTCTTACCTTGTGGTAATTCTCCATTACCATTGTTGGTATTTCTTCCTTTTTCTCTTTTTACCCTTTTCTTGGGTAGCCGTTATTCTTCCTTTTGCTACTGTGCTTCTTCTCCATGCCAGCTATGTCGGATAAGAAGAGTTCTGTTGGTTTCAAGCAGTGCAAGGATTGCAGCCATAAGTTACCACTTTCCGATGGCCATGACTTATGTGCCTACTGTCTAAATGTCTCCCACTTGACTGCAGATCCTCCATGTGGGATTTGTAAAAGCTTTTCTACAAGGACTCTCAATGAGGGGAAGAATAAGTTAATTTTGAAAGGTCTCCTCATGTCTCCTTTCTCTGAGGCTATTTCTGGGTCAGAGGGCTCACCCCCTACTGTTAAACCCTGCAAAAGGCATTCTTCCTCTTCTTCATAAAAGTCACTCCCTTCTTCTCCCTCTGGAGATCGTAGGGAGTCTACTCACAAAAAAGTTAAATTTATTACTACTCTGGTGCTGCCACCTGTGACCCTGTTGGCTCCAGGCTAGGCACTGCCCCAAATGATCCTGAATACAGCCATGTCTCCTTTATCAATATCGGTACTGGAGTTCCCAATGCAGACAACTATGGTTGTGACAGTTCTGTCGCAACCCCTAACGGCACCGTCAATACAGGTTCAGTCCCCTTCGGCACTACTGGTACAGTCACCTTTGGCTCCAAGTACGACTATTCTGTACTCCACAGTGCAGACTTTTGTGGCACCGACATGTACTTCAGTGCAGCCCTTCTCAGCACCGTCCTTATTGCCAGTGCATACACTTTCCACTATGGCACCATATCCTTCGGGGCAGACCTTTGCCTTTATGGTGTAGACACCTTCAACTACTACAGCGCTGACATCTTCAGTGCAGACCTTTTCTACACTGTTTTCTTCGGTGCAGACTTCCTTGGCTCCGAGCTCTGCACCTGTTGAATTAGCAAGGACCAAATATTCCCCTTCACTGGATCCTTTTGCAAGCAATTAGTATAGTCCTTGCCTAGAAAGGCCAGAATCGCCATTGGCCTTTTCCAAGAGGTCAACCAAGAGTCATTCTGAGCAGGATGTGTTGCGGCTTGTTGACCAGTTGCTTGTGGCCAGAGGTCTCTCTCAACCATCGAAGTCCACTTTCCCTCATTCAGGTGAGCGTATTTTGCCTCAAACCCCAACGTATACTCCTCCTTCGACTTCCATTCAAGTTTCGAAGCCTATTACTCTAACAGCAGCTTCCCTCCCTCCGACTACAATAGCGGATCTCACTTTGGAACCAGAGTCGTCCTTGTGGCCTTTGGTGCACTGGACATTGGGCTCTTCTCAGGCCAGTGGCTGTACCATTGGGGAGGGCATTCCTGGCTCCATGCCAATTCTTTGTACTGCACCTTCCAGGGATGCTCCCTCTCTTGCAGTTCATGGTCTTGAGACTCCTGGTCTGGGGGCGGGGTGTGACCCCAGTTCCGGGCTCCCGTCCCTCCTTGGGCAGGCCAACCTTCCAGGCCATGAAGACGGTGCTTGCCTCTGCTAGCAAAGCTCATTTGTCAGAGTCCTATCCACCTCTGTGCCACAACTGCCACAAGCTTCAACCCCCAGACACTGAGCACAAGAGCTTCAGATCTCTTCTCCCAAGGAGACCCCCCTCTTTGCAGTCTTCCCCAGAACCTCCCACTGAGGAAGCGCCCCACAAGCCATCATGCAAGAGGAAGCACATGGACTCCACTGAGGAGTCATTGACTGAGGATATGGATTTTTATTTTTATTTATTTATTTCCAGTTTGATGACTGGGGAGGTCCACTGGGCTCAAACAGCCCATTTTCAGTGGATGCCTGGGGAGAAAAGCTCCAATAATACATAGTACAAGCTCCATAATATGAAGTACAATACATAGTGGAAACAGAAACAAACTAAGCAAATTTTACATACAAAATAGCAAAAACTAAACAAAAGTTAAACGGCAGCTTGGAAAAGGATGTAAAGCATATTTACATGTTTAGTGGTTGAGAAAAGTAGTACAAGGTTAAATTAATACAGATGTTTAAATCATCTGAGAATGATATAGAAGCAACATTAGCACGAATGAGTTCTTTATGCATGAATATTAGCATGAGTTAAATTAATACAGAGGTTTAAATCCTCTGAGAGTGGTATAGAGGTAGCATTAGCATGAAGGCAGTACATAGGGCTAATCAACAGTGTGTAAGGAAGAACAAACTTTGTGTGTTACAAAGTATTTATGTGCTAAGCAGGTTAGGTAGGTGGAGTGCAATTGCATTTCCATTTTTGGGAGAGATAAGAATGCAGCTGGGTTTTGAAGTGTTCAGAGTTCTCAGAAATTCTTCAAGATGGAGGGAGAGAATTCCATTTTTTGGTGACGGAAAAGGATAGGAGAAGCTAACCAGCAGGACGGTTTGGTTTATAAACAGAGATTAGATTTTGGAGGGTAGATCTTAGAGTTCTGTTTGGGGTGTATAATGTTAAGATGTTTGTTAGTGCTGGGCATGCAGTTGGTTTGAAAATAAGTGGTGATGAGTTGGAGGTAGTCAAGGTAGTTTGGGAGTTCTAGCCATTGCAGCTGGTGGAGAGGTTTACAGTGGTAAGTGGAGTATGTGGAAGTGATGGCGAACTTTGAGATTTTATTGCAACAGGATTCTAGTTTAGAAGAGATGGAGGAAGATAGGTTGGTTAGTAGGGGAGCACAATACATTAGTGAAGGTAGTGGCGGGGGTCTGTCTTGTTGAAGAGGAAGTAGGCGTTTCTGTACAGCATGCCAAGTTTCTGATGGGTTTTCTTTATATTTAGCTAAATATGGGTATCGAATTTTAGGTGTTCATCAATAGTAACTCCAAGACGTTTAGCAAAAGGAACAACTTCTATAGTGAAGTTGGCAAGGCTTGTAATCTTGAAAGAGGTTTTGTCTAGGTGGATAGATTTTGAGGGAGAGAATAGAAGGATCTTTAATTTGTTGGCATTCAAAGAGAGGTAATTTTGGAGCATCCAGTTCTCAGTAGTTGAGAAGGCAGTTTGAGATTTTGTTTGGAGCTCAGAGAGGTTTGATGCAGAGCAAATTAAAGTTGAGTCATCTGCATATTGTACTATCTTAGTGTTAGGAATGGCTGCATGGAAATCATTAATGAAGATATTGAAGAGCATAGGGCCAATAATGGATCTCTGGGGTACCCCGGCTGGGGTGGGAAGGAAGGCTGAGGTTCCAGTCTTCCATTTTACTGCCTGAGATCTGTCAGAGAGGTAGCTGCTAAACTAGGTAATGGTGTTTTGTGAGAGGTTAAGATTGGAAAGGTGGTGAAGAAGGTGGGTATGGGAGACTGTGTCGAAAGCCTTGGAGAGGTCAAGGATGACTGTGGATACAAGTTCTCCAGAGTCAAGGGCATGGTGATGGGGAGGGGTCCCCACAGTCACCCTCTGATGAGGTGTCCTTTGGTGACATCCTTGAGATCCTTAGACACAGGGGTGACTGGAAGTCCTCTAATCCTTCCTCTGAGGAATCCATATTCCTGCAGGCTTTTTGCCCAGCCACCTACCTCCTGGGTCACCCCGCCTGCCAATGAGTTTGTCCATCTCATCGTGCAGCTCGCATGGAAGGCTCCTGATACCATGGAAGTGATACCTAAGAGTCCATACAAAATATTATCTTTCCAAGCGGAGCACTCCCACTGGTTACGTGGTCTTCCAGTAGACGCTATGGTGGTGGCATCTGCTACTAAGAAGGATTTGGCAGAAGAGAACCAAATTGTCCATCCACCCAACAAGGAGTCCTGGGTGATTGATAGATTAGGGAAGCATGTGTTTGCTTCATCGACTTTCGCTGTAAGGCCTTTGAATTATTTGGCACATTTTACCAGGCTTCAGTGAGATCTTATCAACCAGCTCTCTGAAACCTTGGCAGGAGCTGTTTCTGATGAAGTCTGTGATAATGTGGCTTCTCAGAGAGCCACCCTAGAGTCCATTTCCAACTCTCCATGTGTCTTATTTCTCACGCAATGGAAGGGGCAGCTAGAGCGACAGCTGCAGGGATTGTCGCCAGATGACATACTTGGATGCACCTTTGTGACTCTGCGGACTCCTTTAAGGCTTCCTTGATGAATACCCCCATAGAGGCTGCTTCTTTGTTTGGCCCTAAAGTCAAGGATATGCTGGTACGGTGTGAGCAAGATGGCAAGACCTTGTCTGCCGTTGGTGTCAGACACTGCACTCCTATTCTAGAAATCAAATGAGCGGAAAGATCTGGCACAAGAAATCACAGGGTTCTTTCCGGGATGTACATGCCGAGTTTTCCCCTAGAGGCAGAGGGGGAAACTCCAATGGATGATGCCTCTTTCGGGGCAGAGGAGGTCTGCAAAACTGGGGTTTCAGAGATTCTTTATCTGGCCAGCCCTATCACTGCTCCTGAAGCATTGCCTGACTGCTTACCTCTAGAAGCGGTCGGGGGTCATTTCTCCTTGTACCCTGCTGCCTGGCAAAAGATAACAACCAACTCTTGGGTACAATGGATTATATCCAGAGGCTATCACATCCCCTTCCATCTTTGCCCAGTCTCAGCAAGAGTGTTACCCGATGTTCCACCCAGTCAAAGGGAAACAGCAGCACACAAAATCAAAAAGCTGCTACAAAAAAAGAGTCATCCAGACAGTTCCCCCCAGAACAGATAGGATCCGGATTTTACTCAATGTTCTTTTTAGTGCCAAAAAAGACATGGAACTGGAGACCAATTCTGGATCTCAGTACACTAAACAAATTTGTAAAAACAGAGAAATTTCGGATGGTCACAGTTCAGTCTATCCTTCCTCTTCTGGAAGAAGATGATTAGATGTGCTCTGTAGATCTTCAAGATGTGTATTACCACATAAAGATGGACAAATCCTCAAGAAGATACCTCCACTTCCGTATAGGAGCCAGTCACTACCAGTTCCAAGCCCTGCCCTTCGGTCTCTCTACAGCCCCCAGAGTGTTCACAAAATGCATGGCAGTGGTTATTGCTCACTTGCGACCAAGGATTCCAGGCGTTTCCATATTTAGATGACTGGCTCCTTACTGCCCCCACCAAGTGTCTACTGGAAGAAGCCCTGCAGTATACTCTCTTAACAGCTCAAAGCCTGGGAATCACTATAAACTGGGAGAAATCCAACACAATTCCAACTCAGTCTTTGGAATTCATAGGGATACTGTTGGACACAAGAAATTGCACAGCATCCGTTCCAGAACACAGACTTCAGAGAATAAGACAACAAGTTCAACCGCTGCTCTGTCACCACAAATCCCCAGCTCGATCTGTACTTCAGCTATTGGGGTCAATGGCAACTTCAATTACCATTGTTCCCCTAGCCAGATTCCACATGAGACTTCCTCAATGGCTACGTCTCACTCAGTGGTGCCCTCTACAACATCCTTTGTCTTTTCAAATAAGTGTGACTCAGAGATGCAAGCAAGATTTACTCTGGTGGACGTCTCGAAATCCCCAACAATGGTCTCGCCCTTTCACCCCCCCCATCTACCGACAGCCACGGTGACCAGGGATGCCTCCCTGATGGGGTGGGGAGGCTATGTCAGGGAATCTTGGCCCAAGGCACCTGGTCAGAGACAGAGGCCCTTTTGCATATAAATGTCCTGGAATGGAGGGCGGTGCTTCTAGCATTGCAAGCATTTCACTCTATCCTTCCTTCAGGGACTACTGCGATCCAATCAGACAACATGTCAGTGGTCTGGTACATCAACAAACAAGGGGGCACCAGATCTTGCCCGTTATGCTGAGAGGCCTTGAGAATATGGCAATGGACGATAGCTCACAACTGCTTTCTGACTACAATGCACATTACTGGGAGTTCCAATGTGATAGAGGACAAATTGAGCAGGTGCATTCTACAGCCTCATGAGTGGTCCCTCAATCCTCTGATAGTGGCAAAAATCTTTCACCATTGGGGCCAGCCTTGCTGCGACCTATTTGCCTCCCCAACCAACTACAAGTGCAGCAACTACTTTGCCCTGATCCCCCCTCAGGGACAGTCACCAAGGGATGCTCTAGTCCACGCTTGGCCATCGGGTCTTCTTTATGCCTATCCTCCTCTTCCCCTCATCTCCCGATTTCTAAAGAAAGCACAACAGTTGAAGAGCAAAGTGATCCTCATTACTCCATATTGGCCTTGACAAGTCTGGTTTCTCTTCCTCTGGCCTCACCTGCTAGATCAACAATGGATCCTCAATCCATCACCAACGTTGATCTCCTATCTGCAGGGTCTGATTCACAACAATATAACAACCCTAAAACTGACAGCTTGGTTTCTCCACTACCTATTATTGCCAGGCATGAAAACTTTTCATCCCCTGTGCGCAATATTCTTACTGCATCTCATAAATTGTCCACCAGACTAATCTATCTTGAGAAATGGAAGAGGTTCTCTCTATGGGCAGCCGATAAGCAAACAGACCCCTTGTCAGCCCCGGTATCAGTGGTATTGGATTACTTATCACATCTTTTCCACTCTGGGGTGTCTGCCTCTACTATCTGTGTGCATTTAGCTGCCATCTCAAATTTTCATACGGGTTTCCAAGATTCTTCACTTATGTTACACAGACTCTGTAAGACTTTCTTGAAAGGGGTTATCCACCTAAAACCTCCCTTTAGAGAACCCGTACAACCTTAGGATTTGGCTTTGGTTCTGCAAGCTTTAACAGCTCCACCCTTTGAACCTGCATCCTCTTGTGATGTAAGATATCTCTCTAGGAAAACTTTGTTTCTGACTGCAATCACATCGGCCAGATGACTGTCAGAACTTCAGGCCTTATGCATCAAACCTCCCTATCTTATCTTCCATAAGGACAAGGTATCACTGCAAATCATTTCTATCTTTTTACCAAAAGTGGTGTCAGAGCACCCTATCAAACAGTCTATTGATCTCCCAGTGTTCTTTCCTAACCATTCTAACAAGGGGGAGTATTGCCTGCACTGCTTGGATGTTCATAGGCAAATACGATTTTATCTGGATAGAACAAAATCTACCTGTAAATCAGACCAACTGTTTCTGGCTTTTTCTGGACCTAGACAGGGTCATCCTGTATCAAATGTTACATTGGCTTCATGGTTGAGAAATTGTATTACCTTTAGCTACAACAAAAACAAGGTCACCTTGCCTCATAGAGTCAAGGCACATTCTACAAGGTCTATGGCAACTTCAGCAGCTTTCCATGCTAAGGCTTCCCTCAATGATATTTGCTCAGCTGCAACTTGGGCCAAACCTCATACCTTTATTCTTCATTACAAATTGGACTTGGTAGAGCTTCCTTTGGCTCCATGGTACTCAGGAATGTCCTTCCATGAGGGCCACCCAGGGATACAGGTAGCTGGGGACTCTGTCACATCAGTAAGGAATAAACGAAGATTAATAACATCAGATCAAGAAGTTATGTCTTACCATAACATTCCATCTGTGTTGTTGATCTTCATTCATTCATTCATTACTCCCCACCCTCCGTCCCCCTCAGGAGGTTCCTGTTTGATCTCATGTACTCCTTTCTTGTAGATCTGTTATGACCAGTTGTAGCCTCTACTTTTATCTATCAACTTGCAAACTCGATCTGAGGGAGCAGAGCATTCTGGGTTGGACCTTGACTCAAGAGTTTTTGGCTGACATGAGCTTGATATTGGCCAGCTTGGTTTCGAGGATGGAACCGATAATCCCATCAGTAATGAATGAACGAAGATCAACAACACAGATGGAACGTTATGGTAAGACATAACTTCTTTTTATACTCAGTAACAAAATAAAAATGTTGATTTCTTACACACCTCCTTTTGGATATACTGTAGTTATTGTATATATATTTTGCATAGTTTTGCTAGTTGCTGCAATTTATGAACATTTGTTTAATTTATTATTAAAAAAAGATTGAACTTTCAACATATCTGTAGTATACTTTTAAGATGAATACCCACCCATTACTTTTTCACACCTACCATTGGAGTCAGAAAGGGCTGCCACCAGCAGTAAGACCTAACCTGGATATTTTCCTGCTGGTGACAGCCTTTTCCTATTCAGAGACAGGGCCTCTGCAGTGATTCTACATAGTCTACAAAACAACCAAAACCACAAGCTATTGAGGTTTTCTTGGGGAGCAGCCTATACTAATTAGCCATGTGCTCTCCCCTGGAGATAGCTGAGGTAAGGCATTGACACAGCTGTGTAATTCAAAGATTTGTATTGATGCATATGTTAGCTCGGTCAGCTGAGTTAATTAATTTGGATGAAAGTTTGTGTTCACCCATTACTTTCAATGGCTGAGATTGCATTTGAGGTAAGGCCTATGGAGTTTAGCTGACAGGTAATAGTGGGGGTGGGGTTTATGTGTGTGTGGCTGCATATGTGAGGGTATGTAGAGGAATAAGCAGTCTCAGCTGACTGTGCATATGTGCAAGTGTGTGAGATTGTGTGTCTGCCTGGGTGTTTGCAGTTGTAGGGGCTTAGCTAGTGGATGGGTAGAGTAGGGGTGTGTGTGTGTGTGTGTGTGTGTGTGTGTGTGTGTGTGTGTGTGTGTGTGTGCTTACATGGGTGAATGGGTGAGTGTATCTGTGAATGCGGACTGGTAAGGGGGTGCTGATCTATGGTCAGTGTGTGTGCGTGTGTGTGTGTGGTTGTGAGACAGCACATGCAAATCCTGCAATATTGGGAGGGGGTGGCACTAAACACTGGGGGAATTTTAGATATTATATAAAGGCACTTAAAAAGTGAATAAAACAAAAGGAAATTTGGCTGCATACCAATAGAAAAGGGGGAGACACTAAACACCAGAGACAGTATTTAACATTACTCCTATAACACTAAGTTTTGCAACACAAAAGATGGAAGCTCTATGGGTGGAACACTACACAAAAAGGAACACTTTAAAAGTACCATTGGATATGCAATGGTTAAAAAGGTTCCAAACCCTGTACCTCTGGCACAGGAAGCAGCTGATTAACAACCCAGTGCTTCAGTCCTCCCTCTGAGGACTTAGTAAGTATTAGACTCTAACGTCTGGTATTATACTGGCTCTCTGTAATTGTCTGTTGGTTACGAGGGACAGAGCAGGTAAAGAGGAAAAAAACAAGGATGATCTATAAAATAAGGAACAGCTGAAACAGACGGGGTGCATCCATGTGTGGGGAGGCTGCCATAACTCTAAATGCCTGTGGTCAAGACTTGCAGACAAAGCCAGGAGAAACACTAGATGACACGAAGAAGAACCTTTAAATATTACTCCAAGTCTTGTAAAAAGGTTACTAGATTAACAGGTTGACCATCATGATGTATTTTCTAAGAATGAAGAAGAATGAAACTCTAATGTCTGGCATTACTGCTAACTGCAATCATCAATCATTTGTGATTTATGAGGGGCAGACAAAAATGTCAGGCTACATCAGGGACATTCTGTAAACTCACGAGACAAGTAAAGGCATGGCAGTTATATCTGTGAGTGTGTGTTTGTTTGAATATGTGCATGAGTGTGGGAGACTGAATGGGGGTGTCAGTGCCAACATGGTACATGGGCCACCTAAGGTGATTACAGCAGGAAAGTGCTGATTAGCATTATTAGCAATACTATGCAATTCAGAGACATACAAATTAGATAATAATGAGGTATTTCCTCATTGCGGCTAACGTGGATTAATGTTTCTGCTGTGGACAAAAGTAACAGTTTCTGTGAGTACAGAGTGCTTGAACCTAGACCCTAATCTTACCAATAAAATGTTTGATTTCTCACTTCATGAATTGTGTGACTATTGTTGAGCAATTTTGTCTAAAAACACTGTTAAACTGTGCAAAGAAACTTGCAGAGTTCACGAAATAGGGAGTCAAACAGGATATGTTCAAAACTCACAAAATGTTGAGGTTATGGGTGCTTATTTTCATATTAAAATTCTTATACAAAGAAAATTATGTTTCCTAACACTTAAAAGTACCAAAGTAGTAGTAGTGAAAAATAAACTGAGAGTGAAACCATCCAAGGAATGAAAGTCTATCTATGCTTTCAAGTGATTACAGTGCACCAGCTTATATGTGATGCACTGCTGTTCAGAATGCACAGGATAATTCAAAAAGCCCAGAAATGTTTCGGTTCCACTTCAGTAACACATATGAAACTGCCTTCTACATGCCAAATAGGGTACACTTATAACAGTAATATTACAGAATTTAACAGTAAATGAAACATAGAATCCCCATAAAGTGTTGTTGTTCTTCTTTCAGCTTTTCCCGGTTAGGGGTCACCACAGCGGAACTCCGGTCTGCTAATGATTGGCAGTAGATTTTTATGGTGCTGAGGTGCCAGCTCAATGCCCAACCTTCAACGAAGGCACGCCCATTCACGCATGCCTTTCGAAGGCCAGTCGACCTCGGGGAGGACATGCAGTCTCCACACAGAAGGCGCTCCAGCCGATAATTGAACGGGAGAACCTCTTGCTGTGAAGAGACAATACTACCGCTACACCACCGCGGCTTAGAATCCCCACAAAGTGTAATTATTGCAAATGATTGCAAACGATCTTCATGTCACAGTATTATGACTTTATTGTGGAAGTATTGTAAGGTGTGGGATCTTTGCTTTGTAGCAGCAGTTCATCAGGCAACTTCTTCTGCCTGGTACTTACTTTACTTATTCATTAACTGGAGTGGGCTGGTACAAGAGTCTTTATGGATAGGCCAAAGGCAAGACAGTTCAGAGAAATCTTATTAACCAAAAAGCTGGAAATACAAAGTAGGGAAAACAACAGTGATGAAATATCCCTACACAGATACTAGCCTAGATAAAATATCTGAAAGTTCTGTAACAGAGCAGTTACTTAGTAAAGAATTACAAAGGACAACATTTTCTAATACAGTACCAAAGTAGGGAACATATAACTACAAGTGAACAAGGGAACATTTTAAAATAAGTCTAAGTTGATGCTGAAGTATCGGTTGCACTACATATTTTAAGTATAATATTACACTTTAAAGAGATTACCTTTATTATCTGACTATCCAATTTCTCTGAGCAGCTCCATTTACAGGTACCTATTAGGTGCTGGGTACATTTTTGCTAAAAGCTGGAGCAGATATGCTCATGGTGAACTTACACAATTTACTTGTGGGATGTCTACTAAAGTAATCCATGTGTTATGCAAAGCTGTAAGTTAAGTAGTCATTAGAAAACATGGACTGCAATTTCCACAGGTTGCAGAATCATCCTCTTTTTCCAAGCCTTAAACTGTTGGACAATTCCTGTTACCTCAAACTGGGCTTTCCATTCCAGGTCCTGATTAGAGATACTTTGCTGACAAAGTGAAAAGCTCACCTTTGCTCCTTCATTGTTTATGGGAAGATCTATAAAATAAGGAACAGCTGAAACAGACGGGGTGCATCCATGTGTGGGGAGGCTGCCATAACTCTAAATGCCTGTGGTCAAGACTTGCAGACAAAGCCAGGAGAAACACTAGATGACACGAAGAAGAACCTTTAAATATTACTCCAAGTCTTGTAAAAAGGTTACTAGATTAACAGGTTGACCATCATGATGTATTTTCTAAGAATGAAGAAGAATGAAACTCTAATGTCTGGCATTACTGCTAACTGCAATCATCAATCATTTGTGATTTATGAGGGCAGACAAAAATGTCAGGCTACATCAGGGACATTCTGTAAACTCACGAGACAAGTAAAGGCATGGCAGTTATATCTGTGAGTGTGTGTTTGTTTGAATATGTGCATGAGTGTGGGAGACTGAATGGGGGTGTCAGTGCCAACATGGTACATGGGCCACCTAAGGTGATTACAGCAGGAAAGTGCTGATTAGCATTATTAGCAATACTATGCAATTCAGAGACATACAAATTAGATAATAATGAGGTATTTCCTCATTGCGGCTAACGTGGATTAATGTTTCTGCTGTGGACAAAAGTAACAGTTTCTGTGAGTACAGAGTGCTTGAACCTAGACCCTAATCTTACCAATAAAATGTTTGATTTCTCACTTCATGAATTGTGTGACTATTGTTGAGCAATTTTTGTCTAAAAACACTGTTAAACTGTGCAAAGAAACTTGCAGAGTTCACGAAATAGGGAGTCAAACAGGATATGTTCAAAACTCACAAAATGTTGAGGTTATGGGTGCTTATTTTCATATTAAAATTCTTATACAAAGAAAATTATGTTTCCTAACACTTAAAAGTACCAAAGTAGTAGTAGTGAAAAAAAGAAACTGAGAGTGAAACCATCCAAGGAATGAAAGTCTATCTATGCTTTCAAGTGATTACAGTGCACCAGCTTATATGTGATGCACTGCTGTTCAGAATGCACAGGATAATTCAAAAAGCCCAGAAATGTTTCGGTTCCACTTCAGTAACACATATGAAACTGCCTTCTACATGCCAAATAGGGTACACTTATAACAGTAATATTACAGAATTTAACAGTAAATGAAACATAGAATCCCCATAAAGTGTTGTTGTTCTTCTTTCAGCTTTTCCCGGTTAGGGGTCACCACAGCGGAACTCCGGTCTGCTAATGATTGGCAGTAGATTTTTATGGTGCTGAGGTGCCAGCTCAATGCCCAACCTTCAACGAAGGCACGCCCATTCACGCATGCCTTTCGAAGGCCAGTCGACCTCGGGGAGGACATGCAGTCTCCACACAGAAGGCGCTCAGCCGATAATTGAGCAGGAGAACCTCTTGCTGTGAAGAGACAATACTACCTACACCACGCGCTTAGAATCCCACAAAGTGTAATTATTGCAAATGACTGCAAATGATCTTCACGTCACAGTATTATGACTTTATTGTGGAAGTATTGTAAGGTGTGGGATCTTTGCTTTGTAGCAGCAGTTCATCAGGCAACTTCTTCTGCCTGGTACTTACTTTACTTATTCATTAACTGGAGTGGGCTGGTACAAGAGTCTTTATGGATAGGCCAAAGGCAAGACAGTTCAGAGAAATCTTATTAACCAAAAAGCTGGAAATACAAAGTAGGGAAAACAACAGTGATGAAATATCCCTACACAGATACTAGCCTAGATAAAATATCTGAAAGTTCTGTAACAGAGCAGTTACTTAGTAAAGAATTACAAAGGACAACATTTTCTAATACAGTACCAAAGTAGGGAACATATAACTACAAGTGAACAAGGGAACATTTTAAAATAAGTCTAAGTTGATGCTGAAGTATCGGTTGCACTACATATTTTAAGTATGATATTACACTTTAAAGATATTACCTTTATTACCTGACTATCCATTTTCTCTGAGCAGCTCCATTTACAGGTACCTATTAGGTGCTGGGTACATTTTTGCTAAAAGCTGGAGCAGATATGCTCATGGTGAACTTGCGCAATTTACTTGTGGGATGTCTACTAAATTAATCCATGTGTTATGCAAAGCTGTAAGTTAAGTAGTCATTAGAAAACATGGACTGCAATTTCCACAGGTTGCAGATTCATCCTCTTTTTCCAAGCCTTAAACTGTTGGACAATTCCTGTTACCTCAAACTGGGCTTTCCATTCCAGGTCCTGATTAGAGATACTTTGCTGACAAAGTGAAAAGCTCACCTTTGCTCCTTCATTGTTTATGGGAAGTGGGCCCACTGTATCACTGGAGAAGGTGCTCTTTGTCTAGCAGTTGGAGGTATCTGCAGTCCCGTTGACCCTCGAGGCTTTGAAAGAATGCTGCTTAAAGAAACTTCCATAATTCTGTATAGCAACCGATTATTCTTTCAGCATTTCACACCCAGTATGAGTTGAGTTTGCTGGTAAATTATCTGAGCCACTTCTCTCATACTCTTTGGGAGTCATGGACTCAGGAAATGAGTCCAGTTTTAGTTTTCTGGAAATGGGCTGATCCAGAAATCAACCTATTTGCCACTCAGGAGAATGTAATTCCTTTTCTCTTTTGCTTGGTTCAGCAGGGTAAAGAGGAATTTGTGGACTCTATCAACAGCAAGAATGATTCCTGTATATCTTTGCTTTATTCTATATGACTCCATGCCACTCTCAAAATTCAGAAAGACAGACTACACCTAATTCCATGGCAGCTAAAAAGATTAGGATTTCAGGTTCTCAATCCCTGGTGACACAAGACACTCTTTTAGGGTGATAATCGTCTTTACCTTAGGGCCTGGCTCTTGTGGTTGACTATATTATCCTGCTGGATCTTCTGACCAGGGTATCAAAAGTAACTTGAGGCTACCAGACAGCCTTCCACCTGGCAGGAATATTAAATCATTTAGAAAACGTTCTTCATTTGGGCAGAGTGGTAGTTAATACCACTTCATCTGCAACTGATACTCGCCTATATCAGGTGCCTGTGTGATACTGGTTTCAAATATTTCATAATCAAGGTGCAAACACCAGTTATGTCTGTCTATCATGATCTTTTGGAGGGCAGGATTGCAATCCATTGTGATATCAGAGTAGGAAAACTTATTTACAATTTGATGCATTTGATTCTTTCTTATTTCAAACTGTTGGCACAGCTGTGAGCTACATTTAAGCTTTGTAAAATATGCAACAGAATCTGCACTGTGGCACTTCATTTACAATATATCCTGTAACTGTTAGGATATCTTGCGTTTACAAGATATCCTAACAGCAAGAGAACTACTTTTCTATTTATTTCATGAGATGTACAAAGTAGATTATGTAACAATGGCAGCTGAATTTTTAATTCCCTTATGCTGAAAAAATGTGATTAGACTCAGAATGTGGACATGTTTCTTTTAGATCTATCACTCTTCTTAGGCAGGAAGCTAGCTGATTGTAAAATGCAAAAAATTTGGTTTTGAATCATAAAATACAACTTCTTGTTTTTTTCTGTTTCAGAATGTCTAGGGACATAAAAATGCAATTTAAATTCTTTTCAAAGGGTAAGTGACTGGAACTGGGAAAACAGTTATTAATATTCAGAAATGAATCTTGCCAAGTTCCTGAGTGTATAAGTGATTAGAAAATTGTTTTGGTCACAATTCTGTTCTTCAGGAACAGAGAATATGCTTAGATATTTATTTTGTAGCTGACACCAAATTCAATCAGTCCTGCTTAGGAAATTTTGGTGATCACATCTATGAAAGTTTGGTGCTTGCAATTCTGCCATGTATAGTATATAAGGAGATGAGGTGCATGTTAAAGAGAGAGGAGGCGAAGGCTAAGGATAAGGCATATGAAGAGTTGTATGAAAAGTTGGACACTAAGGAGGGAGAAAAGGACCTGTACCAATTGGCTAGACAGAGGGACCGAGCTAGGAAAGATGTGCAGCAGGTAAAGGTGATAAAGGATAATGAGGGAAACATACTCACAAGCGAGGACAGTGTGTTGAGTAGATGGAAAGAGTACTTTAAGGGGTTGATGAATGAAGAGAATGAGAGGGAGAGAAGGTTGGATGATGTAGGGATAGTGAATCATGAAGTACAATTGATTAGCAAGGAGGAAGTAAGGATAGCTATGAAGAGAATGAAGAATGGAAAGGCTGTTGGCCCAGATGACATACCTGTGGAAGCATGGAGGTGTTTAGGTGAAATGGCAGTGGAGTTTTTAGCCAGATTGTTTAATGAAATCTTGGAAAGTGAGAGGATGCCTGAGGAATGGAGAAAAAGTGTTTTGGTACTGATTTTTAAGAATAAGGGTGATGTGCAGAGCTGTAGTAACTACAGTGGGATTAAACTGATCAGTCACAGCATGAAGTTATGTGAAAGAGTAGTGGAAGCTAAGTTAAGAAGGGATGTGATGATTAGTGAACAGCAGTATGGTTTCATGCCGGGAAAGAGCACTACAGATGCAATGTTTGCTCTGAGAGTGTTGATGGAGAAGTACAGAGAATGTCAGAAGGAGTTGCATTGTGTTTTTGTAGACTTGGAGAAAGCATATGACAGGGTGCCTAGAGAGGAGTTGTGGTATTGTATGAGGAAGTCAGGAGTGTCAGAGAAGTACGTAAGAGTAGTACAGGATATGTACGAGGGTAGTGTGACAGCGGTGAGGAGTAACGGATGCGTTTAAGGTGAAGGTGGGGTTACATCAAGGATCAGCTCTGAGCCCTTTCTTATTTGCAATGGTGATGGACAGGTTGACAGACAAGATCAGACAGGTGTCCCCATGGACTATGATGTTTGCAGATGACATTGTGATCTGTAGTGAGAGTAGGGAACAGGTGGAGGAGACCCTGGAGAGATGGAGATATGCTCTAGAGAGAAGAGGAATGAAGGTCAGCAGGACTAAGACAGAATATACGTGTGTGAATGAGAGGGAGGATAGAGGAATGGTGAGGATGCAAGGAGTAGAGGTGGCGAAGGTGGATGAGTTTAAATACTTGGGGTCAATAGTTCAGTGTGGAAGAGAGGAGAAGAAGAGAGTACAGGCAGGATGGAGTGGGTGGAGAAGAGTGTCAGGAGTGATTTGTGACAGATGAGTACCTGTAAGAGTGAAGGGGAAGGTCTACAAGAGGGTAGTGAGACCAGCTATGTTACATGGGTTGGAGACAGTGGCATTGACAAAAAGGCAGGAGTTTGAGCTTGATGTGGCAGAGTTAAAGATGTTAAGATTTGCACTGGGTGTGACGAGGATGACAGGATTAGGAATAAGTATATTAGAGGGTCAGCCCAGGTTGGAAGGTTTGGAGACAAAGCCAGAGAGGCAAGATTACGTTGGTTTGGACATGTGCTGAAAAGGGATGCGGAGTATATTGGGAAAAAGATGCTAAGGATGAAGCTACCAGGTAACAGGAAAAGAGAAAGGCCTAAGATAAGGTTTATGGATGTAGTGAGAGAGGACATGCAGGTGGTTGGTGTGACAGAGCAAGATGCGGAGGACAGGAAGAAATGGAAACAGGTGATCCGAAGATGATGATGATAATATTTTTACTTTGAACATTTAGGCACAGTACATTTTAGAGTATGTCCATACACCTGATTGTTATTTTTCTTTTCTTGTACATTATTTAAGCCTGCATGTTTAACATGTATCAGCCCTGTCTTGATTTCTTAATCATTTATGTATAGTTTTATTTATCCACTGTTAAGATCTTGTGCTTGGCATGTATCACTTATTTAGGCATTACTATCCGAGGAGAAAGTATTGTTTAGCTCAGTTGGGTTTCAAGTTGTGATATCCACCTCTAATTGGTCAAGCTTCTCAGACCATTATTATTTTGAGTTTATTATTATTTTATAATTTATATTTGGATCAAGTGTGTTCAATAATTGTTGATCCATCAATTAGCCCAGTAATTCTACAGTGATGGCAGTAATACTTTGTCAGGACAGATGCTGAGAAGACTTTGGAAATTCTCCAGACTTCCAGGGAAATTGTGTGTGCACATAATAAATTGTTTGGAATGTAGCTGTAATGGATAAGGGATATTGAAATACAGAGGGGTTTATACAGAGAGAGAGAGAGAGAGAGAGGTGAGAAAGGAGCCTATGTTGCTAGGCCAATAACTCAATTCTCTAAAAGGTCAGTGCAAATTTGGGTGTGAATGTTGGAAGTCCAAACCCACGGTGGCAGCGCATATTCTCTCTATGATCATGAGACCAGGTTGCATTTCATGAATTGTTTATTGAATCATATTTGTATGCACTGTTCTTTTTTTTACTTTGACCTGTTGACAACCAATAGTGCAACTCAACAGATCATTGCTCTAGTAACCATCAGACCTATTTGTAACACTGGAGTAGATCCAAGGAACACAAATTGTGTTCCTCATATACCTGGATGGTACACTGGTTGGCAGTGGTGGGATTCAGACTCCCTTATGTGCCAGTCTGACCTATCACGCCCAGCACTAATTATTCAGGTAATTCCTAACAGGAATTCTGCACCACCCACCTTTAAAAAGTTACTCCCCAATGTGTGATTTGAAGCAAGCAAATACCAGGCTCAGGAAACACTCAACAGAATATGAACTAAAGATCAGTGGAGAATTAAAGCTTAAATGTTCCAGCATTCTTTACTTCACATTCTCCACAATGTTTCTTGAATGTGGTATCTGTTTTGTTGGATTATGGACTATTTTGCCTTTATGCTGGGATTAATGTGTTACTGCATCCACTTACTTCTACTTATACTTTTTTTCCCATAAAGACTGTCCAGTTTGGTGTTGTAGAAGTTTGCCTTTTGGTAAATAGAACTCCTGGTGGCCATTATCCCTGCACATGGAATCTTGCGCTTGTGGGGCATTATGTGCAAAGAAGCATATCTGGCCTTTTACCAGGACTATGTGTTTATTTAGGGCTAACCCACAATTCCTTCCATAAGTGCTGTCTGAGTTGTCTATGAACTAATCTATTTATATCACTGTTTTCTTTGCTAACCAAATAACCATAGGAGAGAATTCCTTTCATATACTAGACATATACTGTCAGCTTGGGTTTTATCTGAAGTTGGTGCATGCATTTACGAAGAATGAAAACCTGTTTCCAACTTCCCTTCCTTTGCTTCAGAACCAGAAGGGCAAGCAGTCATCAAGCAAACCTTTTCTAAATAGACTACTACATGCAATATCTTTTGCTCTCTGTCAGCTCACCACAATTTGGACAATAGCCAGCCAACTTGAAGCCTGGCTTATACCGGTATTTCTTTTTAAAGTGTTTTCACTTCCAGCATTTGTTCCATGACCACTTGGTCATCATTTCACCAATTCTTCAAGCATTGTCTAGATTATGACTCTTGGAGTCTGGTCTCCTTTGGCACATTAGTACCTCAGGCCTCAGCCTTCTCATTCTCTTGCCATTTGACTATTGTTCATCTCCTTCCATGCTGGTGGAGTTACTGCTTGGGATACAACTCAACTGCATATTTATTAAGTGAAGTCTTCAGTGTTAGATATAACAGATACGTTCTTACACTATTAGCTGATATCTGAGGGCATCCACCTTACCAGGTCACAAATACACTTTTGTTACATCCCAGATCTGGACAGCCTCATTATCCAGTGATATTGTAGAGAATCCTCTGTATGTCAAACATGTCGTCATCAGCCCCCTTTTCCATTTTTTTAACATGGGGTCAGGGTATTATGTTAATTGCCACCAACTCTCGCAATTCAGTGCCACACTCCTGCTTTCTTCAACACTTTTTTTGCTGGATGTCCTTGCTTCCCCTTACCTTCATCCTGCTTGTCCCAAATCTTCCTCACCAGATTGTTTTCTGCTTTTTCTGCACATGTCCAAACCACCATAATCTGTTCTCTTTGATCTTTTCGGCAAATGAAGCTACTTTGGCTTCTACTCTTACGTGCTCATTTCTTTGTCTGTCCCATAGTGTGCATCCTACCACCATTCTCAGGCACTTCCTTTCCATCACCTCTAACTTCTTCAACTGTTCTGCCTTTACTGCCCAGGTTTCTGTACTGGTTGCACCACTGTCTTGTACACCTTACTTTTCAGCTTCTTTGATATTCTTCTGTCAGACTACACCTGAGACCTTTATGCCAGTTGGCTGCAGCCCCTCTGATTCTAACACTGACGTCTTCATTCAGACTTCCATTCTCCTCAACCACCCCTGTCAGATACTTGATACTGATAACCTGTTCCACTATCTTCCCTTCTAATTCTATTCATAACTTCTTCTTATTTCCCCAATTTGCTGCCATTACCACCATCTTATCTGTGCTTAGTTTCATCCCATGTGCCTTCAGTTTTACATTCCATTCTCCTATCCTTTGCTGAAGTTCTAGATCAGAGTCAGCCTGTAATGCCACATCGTCTGCATACAGCAACTTTTTGTCAACCTGTCCCCTCTGACCTGTTTGCTAATGTAGTCCATCATCAGTATGAACAGAAGTGGGCTCAGAGCTGAATCCTGGTGTACACCCACTCCCACTGGGAACCCCTGTGTGAGGCCGAACACTGTTTATACTTGAGTCATTGGGTCCTTGTACATAGCCTGCACTAATTCGACCAATGATTCTGGGACTTCAAACCACCGCAGTGCTGCCCAGATCAGCTTTCCTGGGACCTTGTCATATGCTTTCTCCAAGTCTAGAAATGCCCAGTTGGACTCTCTCCTCATGTCTAGCTTCTCAAGTATCGGTCTCACTGCAAACATCGGGTCTATTGTGCTGCATCCTGATCTGAATCTGAACTGGTCATCTTCCCTCTTACTTTCTAATACTCTGTGTATCCATTTATCAATCACCATATTCAGAACTTTCATGCAGTGTGATACAAGCTTGATGCCTCTGTACTGCCCACTGTTGTGGATGTCCCCTTCGTTTTTGTACACTGGCATGAGTATGCTTATTCTCCAGTTATCTGGGATACATCTTTCTCTCCACACTGCTGTTAGTACCCTCAAGAGCCATTTCTCCCCTATCTCACCCAGCATCTTTATCATATCTGCTGTGACCTCATCTGAGCCTGCTGCTTTCCCTGACTTCATTTTCCTTAGTGCTATTCTTACTTCTTCTAGGGTGGGCACCTCTTCTTCTCCTCTCATAGTAGGCTGTTTCTGGGGCAGTACAGCTTCTGTGGGGTTTTCTTCATTCACAAGCTACTAGAAATACTCCTTCCATCTGCCTTTGATGTCCAGTTGTTGCTGGCATCCCTTATGAAGGGTGTTTGACTGTCTTCTTTCTCTTTCTGTCTTTGCCTTGCAACCTGATATAGTTTCTTTGTGCCACTTACAGAGTCACTTTCCAGAGGTTGGTAGAATGCCTCCGATGCCCTATTCTTTGTTATTGCAACTTCTTTCTTAGCTTCTTTGTTAGCCAACCAGTAGTCCTACTCCTTCCTAGCCTGGTCAGTCTTTTCTATCTCCCACTTCTTCTTGCACTACTTCTTTCTTTTATGACTTCCTGGACTTCTGCATTCCACCACCAGCTTTCCTTATGTACCTTATTTCCACATAACAGCCACATATCTTTTCTGTAGTCCTAACACATGCTGTTGTTAGGCACTGCCATTCTAGTTCAACTCCACCTATTTCCTCCTCTTCTTGGGGTGCTAGAGCCCTGAGTAATTCCTTGAATTGTTGTAATTTTCAGCCTGGCCTCTGTTGACCTTACAGTCTACTCTGACCACAGGCTGCAGCTGATTGTGGCAACTAGTGGTTTATGCTGTGGGCTGTTTCAATGTGGATGACTTTGCAATCATGGATTCTACCCCAGTGCCTTTTCCTTACTAGGAGGAAGTCTACGTGAGTTGGATATTAGCTACTCTTGTATGTGATCTTGTGACTGTCTCTCTTTCTGAACCATGTATTGGCTACTATCGAGCCATTTGCCAGACAGAAAAGCCATTTCACAGACAGAAGTCTAGAATGTCCAGAATGGCTTCTCCTTCTTTATTCCTGTTGCCCTACCAGTCACCATATGATGTTCTGTCTGCCCCGATATGTGCAGGTCCTGCAACTGCTGTCTGAATGCACTCTTTTCCTCACTACCACAACCCTGCTGTGGGACCCTATCATTACACTGGAATCTGATTGCCATGAGTTTGATGATGTCCCTCATTGCCTTCTGAAGCCTCTCACTCACCACAATAAACCATGTTCCCCTCTTGAGTAGTACAGTATGGATTCCAAGCCAAGTGGCTTTGGTGAACTGCCCTTCCATCTCATGTCTTGGACACACAGGATGTCCAGCCTCCTCCATATCTTCATGTCATCCACTTCCAAGCTGTGTCCTGTCAGTGAACCTACATTAAGTGTAGCAATTCTCAGTACATGTTTGGCAGGTTGGTTGGTTTTACATCCAGCTTTCACTCAAGCTATCCCAGGGAACCCAGGCTGGGCAACTAGATAGCGGCCAGCCAGTAGCTTATTGACCCAGGGCTGCTGGACTTTATGGCAGGCACACACTGGCCAATAGGGGCACATATACCCCTCTCACCATTAGCAAGAGTCCCTGAAGTACATCAGAGTAGGCCAGGTCTTTAATCCACTTATCACTGATAACAACCCATGTCCATTTTGGCAACATTAGTCAACATGACCGAATCACCTACAGATATATTTTACACCATGGAGTGGCTATCTCTGCCATGGCACACTGTCTGTGATCTGTGTTCTTCTATCTTGAGGACACTGAGCACCACAGTAGATGATCATACACTCAGCATGTTTTTCAGATGTGGAAGAAATCTCACGGAGACACAGGGAGAACATACAAACTCCAAACAGGCATTGGTCTGAGGTCAGGATTTAACCTTGTACCTTGTGCATGGGAGGTGAAGACCTTAACCATTATGCCAAATCGTCTCTGTATTACTGTATCTCAGACATGTAATACCTGTATATTATTGTGAAGAAAAGTGCAGGTATCAAGTATCTGTTGTTTTTTTATTGATTAGCAAGAAGTGCACTCATTATATGTTTGGAGTGAACTGGCAGGCTGAGGGGTTATATGTGCTCTTGTCGTGTGACATGATATAATTACATATATGGCATATGGCCTGCATGCCTCTAAGCATGGGCACTTCAGAGAAAAATGCTGAATTGGAATATAAGAGAGGGTGAAACCCAAATAAAGATCCATAACAGGAGAAAGAAAATCATGGCAAAAATTAAGAGGTGCAGCACCCAGCACTATAAATGCACTCATCAAACTAAACAAACAATTCAGAGGACAAATAAAGTCTACCAAATCCAAAGTTGAAGTAGGTTTGGCCTCCCAGGCCAAGGACAACCACAAAGCATTCTTTAGCTATGTCCGCAACCTCAAAGGCAATACACAATTGTGTGCAGAGCTCATTGTAAATGGAGTCACCTATACTGAACCAGAAGATATAGCAAACCTCCTGGCTGATAAATTCAGCTCCAACTTTACCCGTCTCCCCCCGTCAACCTTCCCTTAGGAAATATCATCAAATATAACTCCCCTACTATCTCTAGGAAACAGGTCCTTAATGCTCTCTCTAAGACCAAGAACACTGCATCAGTGGGCCCAGACAATATCCCAGGATGTCTTCTAAGCAGCATGAAACACGACCTATCAGAGCTTCTGGAATTAAAATTTAACTGTAGCCTTCAAACAGGCTTCATGCCTCACGAATGGAGAAAGGCAACAATCATCCCTCTGCACAAATGTGGGCCATCTATAGACCCATAAGTCTCACTAGTCTTATATGTAAAGCCATGGAAATAATTATCATGGAGATGATCAACAGAGGTACATTAAACCTCCAGACACTGGTCCCAACCCAGTCTGGTTTGGTTAAGAGCAGATCATGCCTACTCAACCTGGTGGACTTCTTCGAGAAGGTCACCAAAGCAATGGATGAGGGCAAAGTCATTCACACTGCCTACCTTGACCTGGTCAATGCATTTGAGACAATACCCCACTAGGGTATTGTTGACAAACTCAAGAGGTTAGGTACAAACCTGTATGTCACCCGGTGAATAGCCAACTGGCTCACAGACAGGACTGGGGAAGTTAGAACTGGGAAGTCTACCTCTACAAAGAGGCCAGTCACAAGTGGAGTCCCTCAGGGATCAGTCCTTGGACCACTCCTTTTTGGCATTTACTTCTCAGATGTCAAGGCCAATGTCAGTGGTCTCTGGCTGACTAAATTTGCAGATGAATGCAAATTAGGAGCTGCCATTGAATCTCACACTGACACAAATGTTCTCCAGGAGGGGATAACAGACAAACAACTGGTGTCAGAGCCATGGACTAAAACTAAATGCCAAGAAATGCATACTAGTATCCTTCAGGAAGTCATCCACCCCTGGTAACTATCATATTAACAGCACACCCCTTAGAGATGACCCAGTAGTCAGGGACTTAGAGATACACAGAAAGTAATTTAGCCTTTGACCATCATGGCTAGAGTAATGAGAAAATCATTCTATGCTATGCAACTTATAAACAAAGGTATGTCATCTGAGTCCAAAGAAGTCATTGTTCTACTGTATTTGGCATTCATCAGACGTATCCATTGAGTATATTGTTCCCTTTGGTATGCACCTAACCAGGCTTATCCCACAATTGGAATGCCCACAGAGTTTCCTCACTAAAAGAATACAGGGCATAAGTAATATGTCCTATGCAGACCGCCTCAAGGCCCTATCCCTGTATTCTGTCTCCTACAGGCTTTTGAGGGGAGATCTATGCCTGCCATACAGGGCATTGTCAGACCCCACTCTGATGGACCTCTTGCATATCCACAAAACAAACAGCACCAGTATTACCCATTCTAAAGACATAAACCTTGTCTGTGATATAAATAGGACCCACTGGAGAGACCGGTATGTATCGCAGAGACTACCCAATCTATGGAACAGACTCCCCATCCATGTGAAGCAAAGTTCCTCCATAACCCAATTCAAGTGCAACTTGGACAATTGGATGGGAAACAAGAAATTCATCCCTGGTTTAGCATCTATCTCTCTAATGGACAGACGTAACCTGTAAATGGTTCATCTCCCAGGCCCATGCTTACACTTATCAAGGCTATCAGAACTTGTCAGAGATTTGGGATGCATGGCTAGCCTTAAAAAGGCCCTTGTGGTCGTTAGCCTAGTAAACACCTATGAACATATCAATGAGGGTTTCCTACTGCATCAAATGATACAATAAGACAGTATCTATTATTTCCTTTGATAGGATGACTCAAACAAAGTGCTTCTTCTCTTGTTTGATCAGTTATATTGCTTCCCAGCCTTCATGTTCACTTAAATCATCATAAATGACAGGTGTTTCATTTAATTTAACTGTGCAGGAGTAGTTGTAAAGGCTGTACAGACTACTGCCTGATACTGTTCAAACAGTTTAGTTCACTGTACAGCTGCATATGGGTAAGTGGGACAGGGAAGGACACTTCAGCCTGTAGGTGCCTTCTTTGAATCCACTTACCCAATGCAATGAACCACTGTTTTTTGGACACTATCAAGCAGCATGATAAAGTATTGTTAAAAGCTAATGTACGTAAGTTTCTGAGGTTAATATCACTGAACATAGGGTAGTAAGATGTGGTGTAAAAGGGACATAATGTTCATGTTACTGTTCTTACTTCTTTACTACAAAATGCAGAACATTACAAGTGGATTTGGATTTAAAATTAAATCAGAAATTATCCTAACATTATGTCTATGTAATGAATTACAATGGCTATAAATACCAACATACACTGTAAGAATAATACAGCAAATATGAAATAGTAAATAAGTTAGGACTGAGATTAAAGTATTTAATGCACTAAAATGAAAAAGTAAAATACTCAAAAGTTTGCAATAATACAGGGAAAAAAGGTAACTGTATAACCAAGTAAATCAGTGATGCTAACAGGCACAATATTACCAATATGTGATTACTTGCATACAAGCTGTAGATCCAGAAAAGCACTGAGGGTATTTCTGGAAATGAAGCAAGCATCCGACTTCTACCTACTGGCAGAAGATGATTGAACAATTAAGCTTCAATTGCCTGACATTCAACCTGTTGACGATAGGAGTTCCCCATAGGAAATCACTTGCCAATGAGTGGAGTTCCTCTATAGGAAATCACTTGCCGACAAGCGGAGTTCCTCCATGGGAAATCACTTGCCAACAAGAGGAGTTCCTCCACAGGAAATCACTTGTCGACGAGCAAAATTCCTCCACAGTAAATCACTGTTAGCGAGTTGTACAGACAGGGATGCCCTTTTTGGGGGAATATCCTCCTTCTTGCAGTTGGTGGGAAATTGGAATTGGAACAGGTTCAGGTAGTGTGGGGGGCTTTTTCCACACATTGGGGGCTGCCTGGGGGCTTGCCCCCTGCAAAAACATATAAGAATTGGTATTTGGCAATTCTTTATTAGTGAATGCAGTTCAAGGATTCTGATTCTTGGTGCATTCATTTTTCTCCACTCGTACTGGAAGTAGGGTTGCCACCTTTTCAGAGACCTAAAGTGGGACATCTTTTATAGAATTGTGAGATTTTGCAGGAAAAAATATATATACCCATGGCCAGTGCAAAGCATAGAACTTCCATTCTTTGTCAAAATAAAAGG
The DNA here is from genome assembly GCF_019279795.1 of Protopterus annectens. Lineage (NCBI taxonomy): Eukaryota > Metazoa > Chordata > Ceratodontiformes > Protopteridae > Protopterus > Protopterus annectens. Next base: position 935,951,443 of record NC_056730.1, on the reverse strand, counting down.
TTATTCTTGTAGCATTTGAGTTGCTAATGCTATTTCATATAACATTTAGGTGTTTCAGATACAAAATAACTGCTTCATGCATCTGTTAGAGAAAACTTATGAAATATGTTTTGTCCTAAAATCTCAGGACATTTGCCTTTTTTAGTGTTTTTTTTTTTTTTTTTTTTTGCAGGACACAACTGCCTAAAGAGGGACAGGTGGTAACCCTGAGTGGAAGCAACAAGCATTAACTCTCAACCTTACTTGGAAATCAAGAAGAGTGGGACTCTTTTAAATATATGGACTCAAGACAGTCGCTAAAAGAGAACAGGAATATAGCAAGCTGTAATGATATTGGGAAGAAAAATAACATTCCACTCCCATTAGACCAATGTGCTGAAAGTGGCTTTGTTGGCTTTGAAGAAGTGCCCAATGACTTTAAGTCAGTGGACCAAAGACAGTAAACACATGACAGCATAAAAAATAGTAATCCCAATAATAATGGTCACATGCAGGAAACAGTTTTACAGAATGTCTCCATGTAGAACTAAGGACTGCCTTAATCAGACATAAACATAACATGATTCTACCAATTAATTAGTCTAATATACCATTATACTGTAGCTACTACTAAAGCCAAAAGTTCATTTAGAGCTTTTTTTTAAATGTTTACTCTCCTACACTTCAGTAGCTGTCAAAAAACATATCAGTTAGAGTAACAATGACTATTATCAGATGGCCAATGTTTGACGATTAGTCATTAACTGGATATGATCTGAACATATTAATAGTGTTAAATTATGTGACAGCAAAATTTAAGACTGTCATATTTTAATATAAGACATTTAGTGGCTTCATGAAGTAGAAATAAAGGAATATATTTAGTAGAATTTAAAAGTGGCCCAAGATAATTAAAAATACAACACATATACCAACACATGAGTTAATAAGATTATAAATTAGGTACCCTAGTATAATTTAAATGGCAGTATACAAAATTGCCAGTTTCTAAGGATAAGTGACTCGTAGTGAATATTTTACTATTTTAGTAGTGGTTAGCACTGCTGTGCTACTGTCCAATGTTCCCCAGTTCATTTATTAAAAGAAGTATCATCTGAGTAGAGTCTGCATGGTCTTTCTTTGTTTGCATTCTAAATACATACTGGTAGATGCACTGGTCTTATCAAATTGGGCTTAACTGTGCATGTACGTTTGTGTGTGTGTGTGTGTGTGTGTGTGTGTGTGTGTGCGTATATACATATATGTACTATATGGTTGGCTTCACTCCAGTGAATACTTAGATGATCAACAGAACAAAGTGGGTGATTGTTACTTACTCAAGTTCACATTTGGTCTTATGCACTTTTGTTTGAGTGGGCATATGGTCAAACACTGGAAATGTCAAAAGGAGAAAGTTACATTACAGAATGTGAGTGTGGGTTTGGAATGTTAATGATGAAACTTTCAGATATACCAAAATGTTGGCATTATGGGGTGGGAGAGTGTGTGTGTGTGTGTGTGTGTGTGTGTGTGTGTGTGTGTGTGTGTGTAAAACAAAAGCAGGATGGGAGGTAGTGAGATGGAAGGATAAACTTTTACATTTGCAAAATAAATTACTAAGTAAATAAATAAAAAATGACCAAAGCATCTTGCTGGTCCCAAAAATAAAATATAAGCAAAATGTATGCGTTTAAAAGATGTAAATTATGTACAGAAATATACAAACAAATACTTTGGAGTCATACTTGTTAATTCTCATTTCTTCTCCACTCACATTAAGCTGCTCTCTGCAATCATTATTACTAAATAAGAAATTTTACACCCTTAGGAAATACATGGCAAAGAGGCCAAAGGAAGCATTTTAACTGGTATTTTAGAAAGTAAGATACAAATGCACTGGTAGCACTAAAAAGCAAAGTAGTTGGTGTTGATTGTGAGTCAAAATGCCACACAACCAAACACTCTCGACCTGTATTATATCAAATTAACCAGCTCATGCTCTTAGTGTGAAAAGAAGTTTTACATTGCCTCAATATACAAAGATATCTATCGCAAACACCTCTCACAATACACAGTGTTCTACAGCACCACTGTCATCACCTGCATTGCACATGCAGGACTATAAAGGTACCCTTTGATCACCTTTCATGTACACCTGTCCTGTTCAACAAATGTGTTACGTGGCTTCTGTACTGGGTTCACAGCTGTTGAAAAATTTTGGAAGTTGGAAAAGAATCTCTTTGCACATCAAAAAATCTTGGTGATGCCAAGGATGTGGCTTTGTGCTTGCCTGGCCTAACAGAGATTGATTTCATCCATTATGTTCACTAACACTCAAGATATGCACTGTCACCATAATGTACTACATGCTTGGCAGCAAACTTCAGTTACTCAGTGCTGCCACAAATCATCTCATACCTGGCCTTTACTGGGTTTTCTGCAGTTTAATGCAGCCCTAATGTCAGATCAAAACTCTCCATTCTCAGTGATGAAGATAAAGTATGAGATGTTTGATGCCTCCATCCTTGTCCATTTATCTGATTATATGGGCATGTTCCTGCACCCTAGTATCTGCTTTTTCCTACATGAAAGGCCCTGTGTAGTACCATTCCCAAGGCAACCATCACCTGTGCACCAATAAGTCAACTACAATCATTTCCCCTTATTTTGCATCTTTAAAGCTCCATGAGCAGAATTAACAGGTTGGCCTGTCACCTTTTCTTTTGCACTCGACAAGTTAGTAGTTAGCTGCAATGCCCTCATCCCCCTCTACTAATGTTTTAAGAAAACAGTTAGCCAAAATGCAGTTTGTGCTAATTTTGCATTAGTCTTCATGCTACTTTTTCTCAAATTATACAAATGTGTGTAAGACAGTTAAATACAATTGTACATAGTAGAAACTATGCTACGTAGTAGTTGTCTGGAACATTTTTATAATATGAAATGTTAAAAAAAATCTTAAGCAAATAAACTAGATTGCATATAAACTCATGATTATTTAATCTAAACATGTTTCAGCTATGACTAAAGAGAGGAAAAAGAGGAATAACAGTCATTTAAGTTTCTAGCCATAACAAAATCAAAATCCCACTTTATCCTATACAACTTTGTGAGGCTCCCAGCCCAGCTAGCTAGAATTTTGTAAATAATTCTATTTCATTTATGAATATTAATATGATCCATTGTCTGGTCTTACAAATGTAAGAGAACTATATGTTATGTGTGTATTAAACTGCTGGTGCAGTCTTTTTAACTTCTCCAAGTCTTTTGGGTTTCTAATACCATGACGAGAATGGACCCCATTCCTAAGTCAAAGTACGATTAAAGTTCATGAAATTAGCATTGTTTCACTCTTTGATGTTAGCCAAAAGTGCTCTTCTCAGCACTCGCAATGTGCCCAGTAATGACTCCTTTTGCAATTTGTATGGTGTTACATGAATTGGTAACATATCTAAATAGGACTGTAAATTCTTTTTTATAAGACCAGTTGCTCCTACTACTATTGGAACTGTCTGGGTATCTTTCTTCCACATGGCTCTCATTTCTTCCTGCAGATCGAGGTATTTTATGACTTTGTGCCTCTCTGTACACAAGTCACTGTAGTCACTAGGTGTGGCAATTTCAATGATCAATGCTACTTTTGTCTTATCCAGTTTTGTAGCATCTGTATTTTGGACTGTTAGTATTGGGTTATCCCATGTGATGTAAACTTCATCATTTTCTATGATTCTCTGTGGCTCATGTTTCCAATGTTTTTCAGCCACTTCAATACCATAATGTTTGCACAATGTCCAGTGTAACAATCTCGCCACATTTTTAAGTCTTTCAGTATACAATCCCTCTGCCATTGGAGAGTCGCAACCAGCAATAAGGTGTGTGACTGTTTCCAATTTGGTTCCACAAAACTTACATATGTCTGCTTCTCCCACATGTTCAATGGACTTAGTAAACCAGCGTGTACGCAGCCCACTATCTTGGGCTGCCAATATCAACCTTTCATTTTCTGATGTAAATTCACCTCTCCTTAACCATTCCTGCGTTTGTTCTTGATCAACATGAGGCTCTTCCAGAGGTTTTCTATATTTGCACCTATAGCCGTGGTTGTACAGCGGTAGCATTATTGCCTCACAGCAAGAGGTTCTCCTGTTCGATTCTCTGCTGGAGTGCCTTCTGTGTGGAGTCTGTATATGTCCTCCCTGTGGTCGTGGCCTCTGAAGAGACATGCATGAATGGTGTGTTGTGCTGAAGGTTGAAGGGCCAGGCAGCAGGCTAAACTACAATCAATCAAAAATCCTGGAGCCAGATGGAAGTTCCACTGTGGCGACTAACTGGGAAAAAAGAACTGGACAAAGCTGATTTATGTTTCCATTTTTATGTTTTTTTTATTTTCTTTCTTTTTTTATATTCTTTCAGTTTTTTTTAGGTTTATCTTTTTGTCTGGTTTTTTCCATTCCTGGTCTGTTGATCTAAATTGCTGGTTGAAATTAAGCAGATGTTTCAAAACTTTCACCACATTTGGATCTGTAAGGTCAGTAGAGTGTGGTGAGTAGAGCAAATTGATTTATAGCCAGGATTAATTTAAGGTTCTAGGCAATAGATGCTTTCTGTATTTAATTGAGACTGTCCAAATGTGTTTTTTAAGTATTTTTCCTGTGATTCTGAGACTTTGTTGTTATACTATTATTGTGTGCTTTTATTATTTATTATTAAAAATATTTAAACCTTCTAATTGTGGCTGGTTTGTTTAGCTCTACTCTTCCCTCATTAGGTTAATCATCGAGTATAATACCAAAAAACAAATCTCAAGAGAATCCTACGCTTTAAACATGTACAAGACATGACAGACAAAAAAAAACCCACAAAGTACTGTGTCCTCTCCTTATAGCCATATGTGTCCTCTGTGACTTAGACTCAATGTCTGATCCAGTTCTGTTAGAAAGAAATGCTACATCTAAAATCCTATCCTTTTTTAATGCCATCGGGCAGCATGATGACATGGCACTTCTATGGGCTAGGCTTGTAAAGGCTCCAGGGCCATTAGCCTAATACACATATAAATCTATAAAACTATGATAGTGGTGAGATAGGCACATCACATATTAATTGTCTTGTAGTGGTGTGGATATTGAATTCCTGTAGCTTGTGTACAGTGGTCATTGAAGGTGTTTGCTCTCTTAATCAGAGATGCAGTGAACATTCAGAGTTTATATCATAATTGTTTTATTTATTTTTTTTTGTTAGCTAGTTAGTCAGGGAGAGCAGTCAAGCATGTCAGCATAGGAGTATGGCAAGCTGACAAGGAACCAGTTGGGTGAGATGTGCCAGGCTAAAGGACTGCTGCATGCCAACCTGACTAAAGCAGACATGATTGCAGCTTTAGTCACAGCTGCATCAGGAATAGCAACTAGGAGGACAATCACTCTGGCTGTGGAGATGTACAACTCTCATAAAATGGACAGCTCAGTCTTTCCACAGAGGACTTAAACATCCATCTGGAGTTAAAGAGACTTGAGCTGGAGGCCAAGCATTTAGAAATACAAGCAGCAGAGAGACTGAGGTGTCTAGAGACTGAGGAAAATGAGAAACTGTGATGCCTGGACGTTGAGGAGAAGGAGAGGCAGAGGCAACATGAAAAGGAGATGCTGACTCTTCGCTAGAGTCATGGAGGTAATGGGGAAGGGAGTATCCGAACCCCAGGAGCAACAAAGGTCAGTAACTTTTTTCCACAATTTACAGATGGGGATAATTTTGATAGTTTCATTCATATGTCTGAGTGGGTATGTAAACAGTATAATGTTGACCAAGGGCTCTGAGTACAGTTCCTGACCCCTTTACTCCAAAGTAAAGATGTAACTGTAATGTTCAAACTGTCTGAAACTGACTGTTTAAATTATAATGTTGTAAAGAACTGTTTTCTAGAATTTTAACACCTGAAGCTTATAGGCAAAACTTTTGTGAGCATAGACGCAAGGCAGATGAAAGTGTGTGTGAATATGTTGCTGAACTAGGCACGTATTTTCATAGGTGGGTGAGTGGATGTCAGGTCACCACTTTTGAAGGGCTGGTAGACCTTTTGGTGAGGGAACAAGCCCTTAGCATTTTGCATGAAGACTTGAGGATGTGGTTAGCTGATGGACAATGCACTGCTGTAGATGAGTAGGGGAAGAAGGGACACCTATACCTAGCAAGTAGGGAATTACTGCACAAGAAAGGTATACCCAGTTCTGCTCATGGGTCTAAGGGAATCCATGGTGGGCAGCCCAAACTACCCCAACAGAGTCCACCATTAGCAGGGGAAGCCACACTTCCAGGTACATGTCCAGGACCTAGTGTTAAATGTTTTAAATGCAACCAGCTGGGCCATGTAGCATACAGATGTCTACGGAGGCAAGGTGGGGAACAAAAGGTGGGAGAGCCAGTAAGTGGGAATGTCAAAATGCCAACAGTAGGTTGTCTTGAGACAACAAGGGTACACAAGGGTACAACAAGAGGTTATATCCTATTTTAGTGAATAGGAAAGAGGCCATTGCTAAGAGAGAGACAGCCTCTGACCTAGCCATTCTAAAGCCTGCAATGGTTACAGAGAAGCACTACTTGCTTGAGCAGTCTACTCCAGTCAGAGCTTTAGGAGGGACCCCATTCCAAATACCTTTGGCTAGGTTCACCTTGACTGGGATGGTGGAAAAGGAAGGCAGCAAATAGATGTGTTTGAGTAAATCCCCGCAGATGTCCTGATAGGGAATGATTTTGATAATGCAGTACCGTGTGTGCATGCCATTACATGCAGTCAGGTTTGGAGACAAGCATGTGGGTCTGGTAGCCTGGGGGAGACCCAGACATACCACACTTGTGCAGACAGAACTGGTGAGGTGGTTACTTGAGGGAGGGAGCTACACTGAAGCAGTAAGACTGAAGGTGAGCCATAGCTGATTGTGGGTACTGATGTCCCCTTGGACAGAGTGACTGCAAGGGCAGAGGTGAGTAGTAGTACCCAGACTCAAAGTGAGACACCACTCTCAGAGGATACCAGACTTCCTGTGGAAGGGGAGCTGGGAAGGGTTACAAAGACAGAGTTGAGACAGGCTCAGCTCTCAGACCCTACAATACAAGGCCTGAGAAAGGTAGCTAGTGAGGCACTTGATTCTTATAGGAAGGGGGAATCTGTATACTGGGACAAAGAGTTACTGTGTAGAGAATGGACTCCTGAGGGAGGGCAAGAGGGTGAGAGAGTACAGCAGTTGGTAATGCCCAGAGCCTACTGTCTAGCACTTCTAGCCATAGTCCATGATATTCCCTTTGGAGGTCATATGGGCATAAAGTGTATGAAGAGACATATTATGCAGAAATTCTATTGGCCTGGGATTTCCAGAGATGTAACCAGTTACTGCAAGACCTGTTAGCAGTGCCAAATGCATGGCAGGAGACAAAAGGAAAGCTCCTTTGATGCCTTTGCCTGTGATTGAGCAGCCACAGCCATTTCAGAGGGTAGCTATGGATATTGTGGAGCCCCTGAGTACCCCAGGTTGCACAGGGAAAAAGTATATTCTAGTGGTAGTGGATTATGCTACTAGATAGCCTGAAGCAGTGGCTTTGTCCTAAATTGAGGCAGAAAAGGTGGCAAATGCTTTGTTAGAGATTTTCAGCAAGGTAGGTTTCCCAAAAGAAATACTGACAGACAGAGAAGCCAATTTCATGTCAGACCTCCTGGCTTGTCTGTGGAAGTACTGTGGGGTGAAGCACCTAAAGGTCTTGTTGAGAGGTTAAACTCTACACTCAAAATCACGCTACAGGCAATTGAAGACCAGTTTAAGAGGCACTGGGATAAATATTTTCTCCACCTGTTGTTTGCTTACAGAGAGGTTCCCCAGGAATCCACAGGTTTTTCACCCTTTGAGTTGTATGGGAATAGGGTGAGGGGACCTCTAGATTTAATTCCAGATGAGTGGGAGAGTGAGTGTGAATCTCACAAGGAGTCTGTCGTGGCATATATCCTAAACCTCAAGACAAAGCTCAGGGAACTCATGGGCTTGGCCCAGGAGAACCTGGCAAAAGCCCAACAGCAAAAAAAGGTCTGGTATGACAGGAATGCCAGAGAGTATGCTGTAGGGCAGTAGGTAATGGTTCTCATTCCTGTCAGACACGGAAAGCTGCAGGCAGCCTGGGAGTGACCCTACAAGGTGGTAAGAAAGGTAAGTGATGTTAACTACAAGGTAAGACTGCTAGGCAGGAAGCAGGGGCACAAATTGTACCATGTTAACATGATGAAACCTTACCATGATACAGACGTCCTTGTGCTGAGTATTTGCAGTGGATTGCAGGAAGAGTCTGAGGGAGATCTGTTGAATGATCTCCTCAGTGAGGCTTGGACTGACATCTCAGTGGAAGGGGTAGCAATGTCCCAGCAGCTATCTCCTACCCAGGTTCAAGAAATCTGAGCAATGTTACAGGAGTTTTGGGACATGTTCATGGGGAAACCAGGGTACACCAACCTGGTGCAGCACCATGTGGATACAGGACCCCAAAGGCCTATTAAGCAGGCCCCTTATAGGGTGCCTGACAAAATCAAACAGACTCTGAGGGAGGAGATACAGGAAATGTTGGAACTAGGGGTAATTCAGGAGTCCAGCAGTCCCTGGGCCTCCCCATTGGTGCTGGTACAATAGAAGGTTGGCAGTACCAGGTTATGTGTAGACTACAGAAAATTAAATAGTCACACAGAGTCAGAAGATGACTCCATGCCTAGGACAGATTAAGCCCTAGAGCAGCTGGGTGGATCTAAGTATCTTACCAACACTGAACTTATCAAGGGTTATTGGCAGGTGCCCTTAACTCCCACTGCTAGAGAGAGTTCAGCCTTTGTGACTCGTTTCAGCTTGTATGAGTTCACAAAGATGCCCTTTGGGATGAAAAATGTCCCAGTGACTTTCCAGAGGCTGGTAGATCATATCCTCACAGGAGCAGGAGGGTTTGCCCTTGCTTACCTAGATGATATTGTCATCTACAGCCATTCCTGGCAAGAGCACCTTGAACATGTCAGGGAGGTGCTGGGCAGACAACAGAGGGCAGGGTTGACCATTAAGCCAAACAAATGTCAGGTGGGTATGGCATAAATCTCCTACCTAGGACATAGAGTGGGAAGTGGGAAGATCATGCCAAGACCTGCCAAAGTGGAAGCCATTCATGAATGACCTGCACCTGTTACAAAAAAGCAGGTGAGGGCATTTTTAGGGACAGCAGGGTACTACAGAAAGTTTGTCCCCAATTATAGTACCATAGCTGCTCCCCCCACAGACATGACAAGGAGAAACAGGCCAGATAAGGTAATGTGGACCCCAGTATATGAGTAGGCATTCCAGAAGCTTAAAGGAGCTTTGGGAGGACCCCCTGTGTTAGCAGGTCCAGATTACAGCAAATAATTTGTTGTGCAGGTGGATGCTTCAAACCAAGGGGTGGGGGCTGTACATAGCCAGATTTCTTCAGAGGGAGAAGAGCACCCAGTGGTTTATCTCAGTCATAGGCTCCAACCCAGGGATGAATGCTATAGAGCTGTAGGAAAGGAATGTCTAGCTGTACTGGGCCAGTGCAGGGTCATCGCAAACTTAAAGAAGAACAGCAATATCTTGAGTTATAAATCCTAAACAACTCCTACAATAAATTAACTGGGTCTATATTATAAGCACAAGACTTCATATGTGCGACTACATATATGTCAACTAATAAAACATGAATGCTGTAAACAGCGAATGGCCACCTCCTCGAATTTTTTCCTAGTGAAAAAATTTACGTGGCCGTTCACAAAAAAAAAAAAGTTAGAAACCCTAATCAGGTGGGGGGGCTTTGCTCCCCACCCCCCTAACTAAATATACTGACTCCAAGATTGCACTACAGTGAAGGAAACAGTAACACCATGTAGTTGGCCAACTATCTCCTTGCCGTGTGACATATTCATCGAATCGCTTAAATGCGTTTCGATGAATATGTGTCGGTCATTACGTGTTCTCTTTTCAGCCATTTCCTGCTTATGATATAGACCCAATTAGCCACAGGATACTGAAAACTGAGAGAAAGCAGCGACACTTGAAGAATTGTAAATAGTCCAGAAGTTTTTGAGAAAAGACAGCAAATGAGGATGTATGCCCTGGTTTACCTTTGAAAACTTGAAACACACATTGTCGAAAGACAATTGTGCAGAACTAAGTTTTCAAGTTTACAGATACCCAAATAGAAATGCAGCGAATGCACATTGACATTCGCTCATTGCAGATTCGGCATTTTGGGTGTGGAGTGCACTATAGTGGGGATCGGGAAGTGGACCCTTTTCCCACTGAAGTGTGACCTCAGAGTTAGAATAATAAAGTAGGGTGTGTGAGGGGTGCAGGGGGGCTTGCCCCATTGCATTACGCTATGTATTTGAAATTGTATTTCGAAAATCAGTGAATCTGGTTTTCGATTTGCTGATTTTTGAACTTTGGTGCAGATCGGCATGACGATTTTCGTCATTCCGGTTCGCACAAAGAGCCGTTCGGTAGGTTGATTTTCAACCTTTCAAAGGTAAACCTCATGTCAATGTAGGTCTACTTCATAACATTGAAATTTCATAATGCTGAATTTCATAACACTGAGACCATAACATCGAAAATTCAAAACACTGAAAACCCAAAACATTGAAAACTCAGAACATTGAAAGTGTGCTTCATAACATTGAAAACTACATTGCACAAGTAAATAAGCTCTCCTCCACCTACAACAACACCTAACTAACAAACACACTTTCTACTACGTTTCTGCAGGGGGACAAGACCCCTGCGCCCACATGTGGGGGGCTCTGCCCCCTCCATAAATTAAATATACCAACTCCAAGATCGCACTACAGTGGAAAAAAGTTAATTCCCTAACCTTGACAACCCAGAAATGTAGTAGAATGTGTGTTTGTTAGCTAGGTGCTGTTATAGGTGGACAGGATGTTATTTACATATGCATTGTAGTTTTCAATGTTATGAAGCACACTTTCAATGTTCTGAGTTTTCAATGTTTTGGGTTTTCAGTGTTTTGGGATTTAGATGTTTTGGTCTCAGTGTTATGAAATTCAACGCTATGAAATTTCAGTGTTATGAAGTAGACCCGTCCCTGTTTATATCCATGATTTTTTACTCACTGATGTTAAAAGCTTGCAAGGAAAGCAATCCATAAGAGCAATATGAAAGAAATAAACTAGGTTTCCCTTTCAGAGATGTTTAGAGAAAGCTAATTATAAGTTTTTGCTAATTCAGATCATTAATCTAGCTTTTGTGCTCAAATCAGGATATAAAGTTACAGTAATAGCATTTCTCTGCTCCTCAAACAGGATGCAAAACACTCAATTCTTGATTATTTATCCTGTTTCATTATACCTAGATAATTTGCAGGAACAACATTACATTAAAAACACTTTTGAAAATATTTTTTAAAGCAGTTTTCAATTGCAATGTACTCCTTTATTTCTTAAAAAAAACAAAAAAACAAAATCATTACCTACACCCAAGCTGATGAATGACTTGTAAATCTATAGGCAGAGACTGCCCAAGGCCGTAATCACAAATAGGCAAAAACTGCAACAAAGATGAAAAAAGGTAAAGCCTTCACTGTGTAATACCTTAAACATCCTGTAGTGAAGGACCATGGGATATACGCAAATGACCCATTAAGGGCATCCCAGTGTTTCATCGACATGGCTTCTTTATTTTTCTATGACTTTTCACTTTCACTTTACAAAGTGAAGACTTTGGCTTTTTCTTCTAGTTTTTACTAATTGGCTGTCTGTGTTACCTTTTTACCCTTTTGATTAGGGTGCTGTTTGGGATATTCTGCAGTTACCCTAATGCTAGTGACATTAGACTTATTTTTAAACTCTGTGTTCCTAATGTATGACCAAACAATCCACTTATATAACACTGACAAGATCAGCAAAAGTGTGAAACATTGCAGGTCTGTAGCAAATAAGGTTTGGCTTTATTGCCTGAATTGGCCAGTAATCAAGGAGCCTGAATCCTCACCACTGAGACTGGAGAGGGACATGCCATGATACAAATGGATACACTCAGTATTTCCAGATGCAGATGCAGTAAAGACTTAAACAAGTGAAAATAAAAAAAAAAAACAATGGCTTCCAGAAGTTACTGAAACATTAGTATGTCTTTAAGGGATCATTTACATATATCCCGTGGGCTTCCACTACTGGTGGTTTAATGTATTCCCCAGTGAAGACTTTAGCTTTGTTAGGTCTTTCTTGCAGTTTTTTTTCATAAGTAAATAAATACAGAATTTATAATACATAAAAATGACACAAATTAATAATTTATGGACTTATAAACTCTCTGTTTTTTCTTCTGCAAACAGAAGAAATTAAACAGTATTAATTCATCTAATGTTTTTATCATGACACAGACAATACATGTGAACAATTTAGCCAATGTCCTCAGAAATAATCCATTGCTCAGCCTGACATTTTGGAGTTTATTTTACTTTCTTTGTTTAGGTTTTTACATTTCCTATGCCTACTCCATGTGTTTGATCTACTTTACACACACATCAGTTATTTTATGAGTCAAGCTGTCACTATGGTACATGGATAATAGTCCTAAAAAATGAAACACATCCATGTGTTTCTTGTTTTGATGTCTGACAACTACGCTAAGAAACTTCATAGTATGAAAGAGTTCTGCTAAAATCAGAACCAGTCTCAATCACTGCTTCGAGAATCTGCAAGTAATGTCTCAGCTGTTTTGCATTATTGGATATGTGTAAGAATGCTTTTCTTTAGACTTTGAGTGGCCAGCAGTTTTTGCTATAATGCTTCCCTTAAATAAATTATTTTGTCATTTTTCTCTTTTCTCACTGATTTTTACTTTCAGTAAGCCATCCCCATGAGGCTAACAAGTGTAAGGTGTTTTCTAATTGCATATCAATTGCTTCCTGTGATAAAAGTTAGCTATGGCAAGTTAATGATCCCATACAAACATGAAACGCATGCTTTTCTCCTGCCTTGGCTTTTGCTAACTACAATGAAAGATTCTTTCATAACACACAGTTCTGTTTAAAGCTGAAACACTAAATAATTTCCCAGTAATCCACATATACTTCCCACATTGTCTTGCATTATGGATTATGTTGTTCTTTGCAAGTGAAGCACGTAACTCCACTAAATCAGTCTTCACTTCAAGTACATCAGGTCACTTAACAATATACACCTCGTCGTCTAACATCAAAAATGTAGGAATACCTTAAACCCGGAGCTGATTTATTGGATAAACATGGGCAAGACTTAAAAATCATTTCCAAAGCACATTATTGCAATGCTTTAGTTCTCAAATATTTATCTGCAAACTACCTGAAGTAAAAAATCACACATCTTTCTCAATTAGGGAACATTTGTCAAAACTAAAAAAAAAATGCTTCTTCCACAGTCTACTAAGTCTAAATTTTTCTGGAGCTTCAAATGGCTGAACTACACAGATCAAAGATTTAGCTCAATGAATTCTATATAAAACACATTTTTGCAGGAGGAGTCAAGTTGCTTCATCCCTGGACTGGAGGCTTTGCCCTCCCATACCCCACTTTGTTATATATGTTAGTACTGCAATCATATAGCCATGCAAAAAGATAAAAGCCCGCCCACAGTGAATCGCCGCCACTATGCTAACAGAAACAGCACTAGCAGAGACTTCCAATAAGTGATCAGGCGGCTCACCTTCAGGGAATGAGTTTAAACCGTGTCCACTTTGTACTCAACCAGGTACAGAGTAATGGAAAGGAAAAAAAACAAATGTAGGTTTTGATCAGCTTCCATTTTGCAAGTATTTTACCGCCTATTAGGTATTCAGTGGTGTGGTTCTTAAAGGAGATTTATGTATATCACTTATACAATTCCACAGTTAGAAAGTTCCCTAAAGATAAGTACCCATAGTGCCACATGTAGTAAGGTTATCTATAACAAATAATGTTCCAGCACATATAAATGACAATATTTGTGAATATTGGCCAGATGCTAATTTCTTTCCAGGTATGTGCTTATTTAGCAATTACTCCTACCTCTTGTAAATATGTTTTATATATTTATATTATATATATATATATATATATATATATATATATATATATATATATATATATTGTTTTTAACTGAAATAAAAGGTTGCCACATACCTTTCACTTCAGCCTCAGTCTGAAATCCATTCAGTGAAAATTTCTTTGAGTGAATAAATTAGTGAAATAAATACAGTTTAATGAAGACTTCAAGTCTGGCAAATAAGAATTTAGAAGAAGCAACATAGTTCTTTCTGAATCTCTGATCAAAGGTGGGATGTAGTCATAGAGAATGATGTAAATATTGCAAAGTGGACCTATATGTAATCTTAGAAATCAATGCCAAGTATCTTATGCTATCTGAAAGTTATTTAAATGAGAAGCTTATGAGGTTTGAACCAACAGCTTTAACAGGAGTATTACTGATGTGGGTGTTTCTGGTTATTAGCCATCTGACTGCTGCTTGCAGCAGGCCTCATTCTTCAAAACACAGAAATGTTTTGTTCTTCCTCCCCTCTACAATACAGTATATCCATCATGTGGGACAGTCATTGTTTTACTGAACACATCTTCATATATGCTGAGCAGTACCTGAATTCATTGCTTTCTTACACTCAGGTGTTTCATGGATTTTTTTTTACTTGTGTCTCACAATTCTGCAATGTCCTAGTGGCAATCCTTGATTTGCAGAGCGAAGTGGACAGGTGATAATGGTGTCCTGCCATGGTAACATATTGTTCCCCTTTGGCCAAGCCTTAATACCCCCACACCCCATCACCACACACATTATTCAAAGACATCCTAGTGTAGTTCCTGTTTTCATGGTAGTGTGATCACACCCACACAGCAGAGGACTCGGTCTTCTTTCTGAGTAAGCTAGAACCTCAGTCTCCTGCAGTGGTCAGACTGGAAATAGGAGCATGTCAAAAATGCCATACGACAGAGATATATGTGTTTATCTAAAAGGATATTAAAACACAGGTACAAGCAAACATGTAGGTGATAATATAGGGTTTCCTAGCACACTACAAGGAAGAGCTATGATCAAGTGGCCATCAACAACAGTGCTCCCTTCCTTGAAGTACTTGGTGTCATAGACTACAAACAGATAGCAATATAGACCCCAAATGGACCTCAGTCACAAAGGTTTGTGAACAGGCCACTGTTCCAAGAAGATTCATTCATGGCTGGTTTCTCGTCGTGTCTCCTACCTGCATGTCAGAATGACAAATATGCTCAGCAGACAGCCCCACTGTGTACTTCCTGTGCTCAGGCAGTAGCAGGGGAGAGTGAAGGTAATGAGGCCGGAGTGCCTTGCTGGGTGGGGGGGGGGGGATCCGACTCCACAGTGGCACGTAGCCCAGCAGCATTGCCTGAAGTGGCCTAGTCACAGCTGAACAGGTGTTGGAGGTTGCAGTTTAGAAAGCTGTGGGTAGCTATACAGCCTGGATAGAAAACGTCTTTGACTGGACAGCAGATTTACTCACTTGGCTGACCATGAGCACTGGGCCACCAGGGGAAGGTGTTGCCCATATTACTGGCATTTTGATCCTTCACCCAGTGATGGATCACAATAATGTCCCTTTTCTCTGGAATAGAGGATGGAATGCTGCTACTTGTGTCCCACTCTCCAACTATCCTCAGTCATTTGTGATTTTCTCTCTTACATCATTCCTCATACCTTATGCACTTTCCAACCTTCTTCATCACCATTTGCCTGCCCCTTTGCTTATCA